>NC_139944.1:3711700-3746700 GCF_963454915.1 Gymnoscopelus microlampas
GAGATTGTAGATCAGCTATTTTCAGAATGAAGTATGTCATACGTTGAAAAAACGTACTCTCAAATAACAACTTAAATTAAGTCTGCATCAAGTGAGGCTTGAACTAGCGACCTTGAGATTGTGAGGCTTCATTTAAGGGAGACGCCATTGGCCCAACAGACAAGTAACTGTGAAAAAGGAGATCACACAGATGATACAGTTTCACGCAAATAGCTGAAAAATCCTGGGCTTAAGTGTTTTTCAAACTGCTCAAAATTGCGGACAATCTAAGGGCGATGCTTACTGGTCAAAGCGATAGATGTGTTCCTCATGAGTCAAGGCACAAGTGTAAGCAAGTTTCACGACTTTCGGCCAAATGAGGCATGACTTTTGCCTGTTTAAAGTTTGCATTTTCAAAAAATTGCTATAGCGCCCCCCTTTGGCCAATTGGAGTGAGATTGGTTTCAGTGATATTTGGAATGACTCTCTACATTACTGCAATGTTTCAAAGAAATGTGAGTCTTGCATGTATGTGTTAGGGGCAGATGAATAATTTTCATAAAACTGCAATAGTTAAAATCTATTTCCTCTGCACAAAACATTTTACACATGAACTTAGGACCTTTGCCGACAAAACAAAAGCGGCGGATTTTCCATAAGTGAAAAAATGCACAAGTTATGAGCCAATGGCTGTTTTTCATATAATTCAAAATGGTGGGCGATCTAAAGGTCAGAGGTCAAAAGTCAGACCACGAAAGTTGTCGGGCATGAAGAGACGCATGTGTGTATTGAAGTTTCATGGTTGTAGGTCAAACAGGGCATGAGTTGTACCTGTTCAAAGTTGGCACTTTCAATTGAGTGCTATAGCGCCACCCTTTGACGAATGAGTGTGAGAATTATTTCTTGGTAGTTTTTCATGAGCATCTACCATATGGCCGAGTTTCGTAAAAAGCGTATGCACGGTTAAGCCAGAACTTAACATATGAAGGGCTTTTCCCCTGTATGAGTCCTCATGTGTCTTTTTAAATGTGTACAGCGTATACCACAGACTGTACAAGTAAAGGGCTTTTCCCCCGTATGAGTCCTCATGTGTTCATTCAAATCAGTACAGCCTCTACCACAGACTGTACAAGTGTACGGCTTATCCCCCGTATGAGTCCTCATGTGCCTTTTTACATTAGTACAGCCTGTACCACAGACTGTACAAGTAAAGGGCTTTTCCCCTGTATGAGTCCTCATGTGTATTTTTAAACAACCCATTCGACTAAAAACTTTCTCACAAACGCTGCAAGTAAAAGGTTTTTCCCCTGTGTGAGTCATAATGTGTCTGTTTAGATCATTCTTGCTACAGAAGCCTTTGCCACAAATTTCACAAGTTAAGGGCTTTACCCTGTATGAGTCATCATGTGTTTTTTTAAATAGATCCTTTGGCTAAAGCCTTTGTCACAAACGATGCAAGTAAAAGTTTTTTCACCATTATGAGTCCCTGAGTGTTTTTTTAAAGCTGCCTTTTCACTAAAGCCTCTGCCACAAACAGTACAAATGTAGGGCTTTTCCCCTGTATGAGTCATCATGTGTCTTTTTAGTGTACTCATATTACTCCAGCCTTTGCCACAAACCGTACAAGTAAAACACTTCTTCCCTGGGTGACTGCTCATGGGGTTTGCTTGTTTTGATGATTTTAGGTCCTGGCTGTGTCCTTCCATATTTTGTGTCTTGTGTGATTTCAGTGTGTTTAAAGCTGACTGAGCTTCCCTGGTCTCTTCCCAATCCTCATCACTGCCATCATTGTCAGATTCAGAACAGTGTGAAGAGAGGTGCTGATCATCACCAGTTGGCTGTGAGGTTCCACAGTCCTCTACATGAACTTGTGTTTTCGTGGGCTTTTCATCTGTATGCGTCATAAGGTGTCTTTTAAAACTACCCGTTTGACAGAAGCCTTTGCCACAAATTTGACAAATAAAGGGCTTTTCCTCTGTATGTGTCATCATGTGTGTTTTTAAATGTCGCTTGTCACTATAGCCTTTGCCACAGAAAGTACATATGAAGGGCTTTTCCCCTGTATGAGTCCTCATGTGTCTTTTTACATTTGTACAGCCTATACCACAGACTGTACAAGTGTACGGCTTATCCCCCGTATGAGTCCTCATGTGCCTTTTTAAATGAGTACAGCCTTTACCACAGACTGTACAAGTAAAGGGCTTTTCCCCTGCATGAGTCCTCATGTGTATTTTTAAACAACCCATTCGACTAAAAACTTTCTCACAAACGCTGCAAGTAAAAGGTTTTTCCCCTGTGTGAGTCATCATGTGTCTTTTTAGATCATTCTTGCTACAGAAGCCTTTGCCACAAATTTCACAAGTTAAGGCCTTTACCCCTGTATGAGTCATCATATGTTTTTTTAAATAGATCCTTTGACTAAAGACTTTGTCACAAACGATGCAAGTAAAAGGTTTTTCACCATTATGAGTTCCTGAGTGTTTTTTTAAAACTGCCTTTTCACTATTCTTCCCTGGGTGACTGCTCATGGGGTTTGCTTGTTTTGATGATTTCAGGTCCTGGCTGTGTCCTTCCATATTTTGTGTCTTGTGTAATTTCAGTGTGTTTAAAGCTGACTGAGCTTCCCTGGTCTCTTCCCAATCCTCATCACTGCCATCAATGTCAGATTCAGAACAGTGTGAAGAGAGGTGCTGGTCATCACTAGTTGGTTGTGAGGTTCCACAGTCCTCTACATGAGCTTGTGTTTTCATGTGTTCAGTTGAGGTGCTGGCTAGAGGCTCTGTCTCTCTGTTTTCATCATCCTCACTTTTCCCTGTTAGTAATGTCAATGTTGACCCATCAGCCTCCTCTGGTCTTTGAAGTAGCTCCTCTTTTATCCGTGAAGGCTCTGGTTCCTCCTGTTCCAGACTGGGGCTCCTTTCCTGCTTTTCAGGGGAAACCTCCTCTTTACACACAGGGAGGAGCAGGAAGTCTAGGCAGAAGATACAATGAGGGTAAAGCATTGAATGTTTGAACTAAACATTTTCTCTGTCTCTGTTCAAGTTGTTCTGCCACTCTGTTGACATCGACTTGCAGAGTGAAAAACGCATGAAAAATACATAAATCTCAATCTACATCAGCAGAGCACTATATCGCTTAACTCACCGAGTACAGTATTTAAAAATAAATAAAAAAATGTTCATGTTTGAGAACAATTCTGTGTCCAACAAAGTGTCCAGAGTCAGTACAGGTTTCAAATGCGTTTCAATGTTGACATCATTTTAAACCCAGGCAAGAATCCCTTTCTTTTAACACAATGCATCCTACAAGAGGTAAAGAGATGACATCTTCATTTGAACCATGCCTATACAGTATATGTATGGTTACTAGAAGTTCGGGCCGCTACGCGGCCCGAACGTCTAGCGTGACGCGTCGTTCACTTTGCAGTGCCACCTTACAGGCACCTCAAAGTGTGAGAGAGAGTTTTGTGCTCTCCTAAATCCACGGCAGGCTTTGAAAGTACCCACTTCAGAAAGAGGTGACGTGCATCACCTCTCCAATGACCAAAACCCACTATGGAAGCCGTCGAACTGGTGTGATCTGACGGCATCCTAGAATTTATAGGTAGGATGTGATGTCATGCGTGATGTCATGCTGTCGTGAGATTACGTCACACTGGCGTTGTGTCCATATTCGGAGTGATGCAACGTACATACAACATACTGACAACCGACATGGCGCAGGATTCAAATTGTATATATATATATATAGATGTCTGAGTCAGACATGCCTATCGTATCAGGTTTATGTATGAGTCATAGTGACATGCCTATATATGGGCGTATTGTTTTTTTAAACGGTTATGTCTGAGTCAGTGTGACGTGGCCGTGGTCCTGCCAATAAATGGACGTATCAGGTTTGTTTATGGTTAAGTCTGAGTCAGAGAGACGTCTACCGCCCTCCCAGTAGCCAATTTTAATATAGGATTCAAGTGCACATTTTCTTCATTTCATCATACAGTTCCTTTCAACATTTGTTGCATGAATTATGGTAGGATATCAGGATTTCTGTGTTTTTATTTATCTTTAGACATGAAGGGCCCTGCCCCCTAACCGCACACGGGGCTCTAGTGAGTGGCTCGCTTATTTTGGGGTTCCAAAATCATGGGATAAAACTTTCCCAAAAATAAGTTTAACCCCCTTGGGAGTCTTGGGACCCCCGCGAAACATCGCAGACCCCTTTGGACCCGCGCAAAACATCGCAGACCCCTTTGGCTGGCTTTTTTTTTCATGAAGGTGGTTGCTTGTTTATGGCGCACATCTGGCAACACTGACCTGTCTGCTTGTATGCCCTCCAACCTGGAAACCCAGTGCTAACTCGGTGTTGTTGTTAGCGGCTGCGTTGAGACACTGGCGTGTTTTAATGTTTTGTGTGGGATGTGCATGACATATTAGCGTGAGTGTGGTGTGATAGAGACATGACCAAAGTGAAAGCAACGGCGGGGGTTGAAGCCAAGTGGTCGCGTGTGTTGTTGGCCGCCTACATTTTTTAAATCTATATTTCTAATGAATGGAGAAAATGTTCTCAATTGTTCTCAAAATGAAACTCAATTGAGTCTCCTACTGAGTCTCCTACTGACCTGTCATCAACTTATTGGCTTAGGAATGCAACAAAAACATAGAATAAAAAGTAAGTAATTTATTCAAATTCAAAAGCAAAGTGTTCCTATTGTCACCTGGATGACATGTTGGGTCGCCAGCTTCATCCTCTCTTCCTATCCTCTCTTCATCCTCTCCTCCCATCTCCTCTTCTCTTTCTTCACCCCTTCCTGCTCTCTCCTCCTCCTCTTCCTCCTCCAGTTCCTCTGGCAGAGGCGGGGAGGGCACAGGACCGTCACATTCACTCAATCTCGGACGGCCACGTTTACGCTTCTTCGGTTTGATCACCACACACTGTACCGCAGGGGAGGGCTTCTGAGGTTCCACCACCATGTGCTGTACCGTCACACTGGAAACATCTGAGAGAGAGAGAGAGAGAGAGAGAGAGAGATACATTAAATATTTAACAACTATCAATTACTTTCTTTGAAAAAAAAAACAGCTTGTTTACATCCCGTTTATTTGTTGTGGAAAATGGCTTTATCTCCGTTTGTTGTTCAACTGGCCATAACTATGCAACGGATTACTGCAACCGGACAAAAATAGTTAAGAGGATATCATTGTGCACTTTAAGCAGTGCGGATTCTGTACTGTGCAAAGTTCTAAACCGAATTTTAGAATGTTGACAAAAACAAATGAGGAAACTTGGATAAAACTACTAAAATCAAAGGCAGCTTGTGGAACTTCATTCATGGTGCTACCGGTAAAGTGATGTTTTACATTCACACTCACCTGTCGGGATATTGGGGATAACAATGAAGGCATTCTGACAAGGTAGAGTGACGGGTTCTTCTTTAATCTGTGGAGGTTGTGGTTCATCCTTGACCAGACTGGGGCTCCTCTCCTCATGTTCAGGTGAATCCTCTTTACACACAGACAGAAGGAGGAGAGAGTCAGCACAACAACTCAGTGTTTCTCATTGGATGACATTTATTCTCCTACTCAAGAGTTCATTTCAGTATCACTGAAGTAAAGTGAAATATTTTTTTATTGTCCATTAGCTTCTTCCAGAGGGGAGGAGAAGTAAATATATAGACGCCTTATCAGACGTCGCACTGATAAGAACCAGTATGCGTGCATAGGCCGGCACCAAAAGAACCCGACTGCTCGTTTTAGGATGACCTTGGGTCATCCTAAAACATCCGAGAAGGGGTGCCCAAAAATCTTAAACAGGAAGTGAGTTATGGACAAAATTCTAAAGAACACCTAAACTGTTGACCGTTGACTCAAAAGACACAAAAAAAAAAAAAAAAAAAAAAAAGCATAACATTTGGCACATATGTCCCTTGGGTCATCCTAAGACACCCAAAGGAATCTGAAACAGGAAGTGAGTTATTGACAAAATTGAAAATGGCCGCCTACATTTTTTAAATCTATATTTCTAATGGATGGAGAAAATGTTCTCAATTGTTCTCAAAATGAAACTCAATTGAGTCTCCTACTGAGTCTCCTACTGACCTGTCATCAACTTATTAGCTTAGGAATACAACAAAAACATAGAATAAAGAATAAGTAATTTATTCAAATTCAAAAGCAAAGTGTTCTATTGTCACCTGGATGACATGTTGGGTCGCCAGCTTCATCCTCTCTTCCTATCCTCTCTTCATCCTCTCCTCCCATCTCCTCTTCTCTTTCTTCACCCCTTCCTGCTCTCTCGTCCTCTTCCTCCAGTTCCTCTGGCAGAGGCGGGGAGGGCACAGGACCGTCACATTCACTCAATCTCGGACGGCCACGTTTACGCTTCTTCGGTTTGATCACCACACACTGTACCGCAGGGGAGGGCAGACAGATGGGATACTTTCTCGGACGGCCACGGCCACGCTTCTGAGGTTCCACCACCATGTGCTGTACCGTCACACTGGAGACATCTGCGAGAGAGAGAGAGAGAGAGAGAGAGAGAGAGAGAGAGAGAGAGAGAGAGAGAGAAAGAGAGAGAAGATACATTGAATATGAATTTAACAACTATCAATTACTTTCTTTGAAAAAAAAAACAGCTTGTTTACATCCTGTTTATTCGTTGTGGAAAATGGCTTTATCTCCGTTTGTTGTTTTTTGGAGAGAAAAAACAAGCCACATTCAACTGGCCATAACTATGCAACGGATTACTGCAACCGGACAAAAATAGTTCAGAGAATATCATTGTGTACTTTAAGCAGTGCGGATTCTGTACTGTGCAAAGTTCTAAAACGAATTTTAGAATGTTGACAAAAACAAATGAGGAAATTTGGATAAAAACTACTAAAATCAAAGGCAGCTTGTGGAACTTCATTCATGGTGCTACCGGTAAAGTGATGTTTTACATTCACACTCACCTGTCGGGATATTGGGGACATTTATTCTCCTACTCAAGAGGTCATTTCAGTATCACTGAAGTAAAGTGAAATATTTTTTATTGTCCATTAGCTTCTTCCAGAGGGGAGGAGAAGTAAATATATAGACGCCTTATCAGACGTCACACTGATAAGAACCAGTATGCGTGCACAGGCCGGCACCAAAAGAACCCCACTGCTCGTTAAAACATCCTAGAAGGGGTGCCCAAAAATCTTAAACAGGAAGTGTGTTATGGACAAAATTCAAAAAGAACACCTAAACTGTTGACCGTTGACTCAAAAAGGCAAAAAGAAAAAAAGCATAACATTTGGCACATATGTCCCTTAGGTCATCCTAAGACACCCAAAGGAATCTGAAACAGGAAGTGAGTTATTGACAAAATTGAAAATGGCCGCCTACATTTTTTAAATCTATATTTCTAATGGATGGAGAAAATGTTCTCAATTGTTCTCAAAATGAAACTCAATTGAGTCTCCTACTGAGTCTCCTACTGACCCGTCATCATCTTATTGGCTTAGGAATGCAACAAAAACATAGAATAAAGAATAAGTAATTTATTCAAATTCAAAAGCAAAGTGTTCTATTGTCACCTGGATGACATGTTGGGTCACCAGCTTCATCCTTTCTTCCTATCCTCTCTTCATCCTCTCCTCCCATCTCCTCTTCTCTTTCTTCACCCCTTCCTGCTCTCTCCTCCTCTTCCTCCAGTTCCTCTGGCAGAGGCGGGGAGGGCACAGGACCGTCACATTCACTCAATCTCGGACGGCCACGTTTACGCTTCTTCGGTTTGATCACCACACACTGTACCGCAGGGGAGGGCAGACAGATGGGATACTTTCTCGGACGGCCACGGCCACGCTTCTGAGGTTCGACCACCATGTGCTGTACCGTCACACTGGAGACATCTGAGAGAGAGAGAGAGAGAGAGAGAGAGAGAGAGAGAGAGAGAGAGAGAGAGAGAGAGAGAGAGAGAGAGAGAGAGAGAGAGAGAGAGAGAGAGAGAGAGTACATTGAATATCAATTTAACAACTATCAATTACTTTCTTTGAAAAAAAAACAGCTTGATTACATCCTGTTTATTTGTTGTGGAAAATGGCTTTGTCTCCGTTTGTTGTTTTCAACTGGCCATAACTATGCAACGGATTACTGCAACCGGACAAAAAAAACTTAAGAGAATATCATTGTGCACTTTAAGCAGTGCGGATTCTGTACTGTGCAAAGTTCTAAACCGAATTTTAGAATGTTGACAAAAACAAATGAGGAAAATTGGATAAAAACGACTAAAATCAAAGGCAGCTTGTGGAACTTCATTCATGGTGCTACCGGTAATGTAATGTTTTACATTCACACTCACCTCGGATATTGGGGATAACAATGATTGCATTCTGACAGGGTACAGTGACGGGTTCCTCTTTAATCTGTGGAGGTTGTGGTTCCTCCTTGACCAGACTGGGGCTCCTCTCCTCATGTTCAGGCGAAACCTCTTTACACACAGACAGAAGGAGGAGAGAGTCAGCACAACAACTCAGTGTTTCTCATTGGATGACATTTATTCTCCTACTCAAGAGTTCATTTCAGTATCACTGAAGTAAAGTGAAATATTTTTGTATTGTCCATTAACTTCTTCCAGAGGGGAGGAGAAGTAAATATATAGACGCCTTATCAGACGTCACACTGATAAGAACCAGTATGCGTGCACAGGCCGGCACCAAAAGAACCCGACTGCTCATAAGATGCAATGGAAAAGTGGTCACAGCACTCACGTGTAAGAATGCTTCCCATCAAACTTTCAGAAGCAGTGGCGGAAGAAGGCTAATAATGTTTACTGTGATCTCTCGCTCTTTAAATATATAATACTTGATTTGTGTACTGGGTTTGGGGAGCTGTTGGGAATTGATCACATGAAACCTGCACCTGCACATGCAGTCTCAATGTTTATTTGTTCTAATGTAATATACAGCTTGTGTTACATCCTTCATAATGCTACTGTTAAGTGACATTTTACAATTTTTATCACACGATTTACTTATTTATTTACTTATTCATTTAACAGGGACAGTGCACATTAATCAACATTTCAGATCCATGTAAATGAGCCAGAGTTAGCAAATAGATCATTTTCATCTGTAGTCCCTGAGCAGGCTGTTAAATGTTTTGAAATAACTATCAGTACAAAATAGAAATATCAATACAATACAAGACAAGTAAACACAGGAGACAGCAAAATTCTGGTAAATTATTAAAAATGACACCAGTGACAAAATAAGAGCTGATAATTACCCATTACAAGTTTGGTTTTCTTTAAGCCATCTCTTAAAGGGCAAGACCACTTTGGTAGATGTTTGGGTTGTGTAGTTACCTTGCCATGCTGTAACTCCAAAGGTGGACAAGAAATCTAAAATAATTACTCCATTGATTAGAAAAAACAGCTCTCAAAGTCACTCTTTTAGCACATAAACGAACACAAACAAAGATGATTCAGACAATATAGAACATCACCAAACCCAGTACTGTTTGTTTTTTTAATAAAAATGTCAACTTCCTGTTGATTTTACTATTTGAAGATCTGGATCCGTGGATTTTCTACTTATTAAAAATGGCAAAATCAAGGGGAAGTTATTTTTTTTATTAAAAAAACAAACAGTACTGGGTTTGGCGATGTTCTATATTGTCTGAATCAACTTTGTTTGTGTTCGTTAATGTGCTAAAAGAGTGACTTTGAGAGCCGTGTCAGCATACAATGTAAGTCAATGAGGAGCATATTTAGAATGATCGATTTCTAAGCAATTATTTTTTATATCTTGTCCACCTTTGGAGTTACATCATGGCAAGGTAACTACACAACCCAAACCTCTACCAAAATGGTCTTGCCCTTTAAGGTCAAATTTAAAGTTGAATAATTGGTCTCTCTTAATTCAGAAGGAAGAATATTTCAGTCTTCCAGTCTCTAACAGAGAAGACATTCACACTCACGTGTCGGGATATTGGGGATAACAATGAAGGCATTCTGACAAGGTAGAATGGATTCCTCTTTAATATGTGGAGGTTGTGGTTCCTGGACCAGACTGGGGCTCCTCTCCTCATGTTCAGGGGAAACCTCTTTACACACAGACAGAAGGAGAGAAGAGGTAGCATCAGCACAACATCCAAAAGGGATTTTCTTATTGGATGACATTTATTCTCCTACTTATTGATTTGTTTAGTCACGATCACCAACGCTATTTATATGGTATCTTCATTGCCACAACAGTGATGTGGAAGGGCTTGCACAGAGTTCCATTGAAGTAAAGTGAATTACTTTACTTCAATGGCTACTTGGTCCGATCGTTTTTCACTCTACAGTACACCAAATCTCTGTGCCAAAAATAGCCGATCTACAAGCTTGCAGAAAGCTATTTTTGGCAAACATTCCCCCCAGAATAGGGGCTGTTGGGGTTCAAGTAGTCTGGGAGGCATTGCCTCAGAGCTTGGACAGCGGGGGCGCGGCCACTGCGTTGTGATTCAAATCAACAGCCAATGAAGAAAAGGGGGCGGGATCCAAATGCAGTGGGTGTTGCATCTAAATAGGATCGACGGGAAGCAATTTCCCCTTGAGAAATTTCGGCCGCCATTGTTGTGTACTGCTGTTTGCCTCTCGTCGGACTTTTTACACGAGTTGCACAGCTCCAGACCGGTAAGAGGCGTGTCCGCTCAGATTCAGAGCGTAAATTACATCCCGCCCACAAATCCCAGGGCTCTGGCCCAGAAGTTCCTCGCCGAGCCGGCGAAAACTTCTGGGAACTCAGATTAGGGTTCAAGTGGTTAACTGCTCGGAATCTACAAAATAGAGTACCGAAGTCCTGACTCCTGACGTCACTCCCGAGTCCCGGAAGAATTTTTTCTATTGAAAATCCCCACAGAGAAATCTTAGACTGCGTCAGATAAGAACTGTGTTCAAAAATAAAACAGATCAGCTTGGTGATTCTGTCAGGTATATGACTCTGTGTCGTTTATCTTAGAGACACACATACAGGTAACTTACACATTGTTACATGTTATCATTTTTTTTTCACCATAGCTCAAAATATGGTGAATTATTGTAGTGCAGGTAATTCTTCCCACCGATATTCAAAATTGAAGACCCCTGTTCTATATTCAAAACCTTCCGCGATTCTGCCTATAATCATATACCCAAAAGAGGCACAGTGGGTTGAAAGCGCTTCAATGATTTTCTCACAAGTTGTCATCTGTTGTTTGGACCTTTTAAGACAAAAATAAGTAAATCAAATAATGTGGGGGAAATAAGGATAAGGATAAGGATAATTCCTTTTAACAGGTCGTTCATGAAAGTCCTTGCGGTCTTGTTTCCAATGAGAACCTGTGAGCAATTAGGGGTTAAACTCAGGGACAAATTTCATTTCATCGACACATATGCTGGAATCGAACCTGGGGCAACCAGGGCCTCTGGCTCCCTAGACGGGCTCACTAACCACTCAGCTATGGCCGCCCCCTTCAACCTCACAACACATCACTTTGTGGAGTTGTGAGCTTGCAGAAAGCTATTTTTGGCAAACATTCCCCCCAGAATAGGGGCTGTTGGGGTTCAAATGGGTGAACTTAATCAGTTGTTTTGGGATAGTTTGACATAAAACAGGTGCAAGTATTTGCACCATATATCAACGCAAGGGCTCTTGGTAATCAACACCAGCGCACCAGCAAACCATGAAATATATCAAGATTTGAATGAATTAAGTAAATGTAAGTACTACCAGGACTCTATCAGAGTAGAGTTCGAAAATGTTCTCGAACTCAACTGATGGCCATGCTTGAGGCCGGGTTATTAGTCCAGTCTTTATGGACAGTCTTTACATTCACAAAGTGTACATTTTTGCTTATAACGTGCTGGCACACTTGGTCTTGTCTGAAAATGTAGTTGGCTGACATAAAAAGGCAAAAAAAAACTACAAAACCACAAAATATCCAAGAAAGGAGCACCCAGTCTGCCTTTTTCCTATGGTTTCTATGCACTGATTTGACCCGCCAACATCATGGCGGATGATCGATAAGTAACGGGGGACTTCACTGTAGTCAGAAGAATTATATTATTGAGTTACATTTGATAAAGTCTGTGTTCGGATTTAAACATATGATTTTCAAAATAGTGTTTGCACGTTCTCCCTTTTTGGTCCATACATCTACATAAAAGGTTCAGATGTAAAATACAACCCCATGGCCACGAATGTTACGATTACGTACGGCCCCTCAGAAGTACCTGTATATTGCGTATTGTTCAATAAAACACACTTTAATCCCATCGGTGGCCATTTTCTCCATATCCTTTCAACTACATGACCATATCGGTTTTAGACAAAAGCATTATAAATGTAACTGTGTTGTTTTACATTCTTTTGCCTAATAAATAAATAATAATAATAAATTTCAATCAATCAATCAAGGTGTATCAATAATGCATTATGATACATTATAACTATGAGAAAATGGCCACCAATCGGATTAAAATGCTTCTTATTTAACAAAACGGAATATACAGGTACGGAATATATACGTACATAATTGTAATATCCGTGGCAATGGGGTACGCACTTTAAAACTAAAACCACCTTAAATATTGTATTTATTTTAGTAACAGTTAATCTATTACTCAAGAGGGACATTGCCTGTCGCAAGATGATGATGTCATTTGTCCATACATGTGGTCAAGCCTGTTGTGTGGAAATAAGCCGCACTTCCAGCTTTATAGAGCGTCGCAGTTCCCGCCCACTTCCTGGTGCCGGAAGTAAATACTCAATGCATTTTTCCCATTGACTTTTACAAAGATATTTATATAAATTAATTTAAGCCTAGAATCAAGCTATCCAGGATACTGGTGAATCATGACCATAAAACGTTTGATTCTGTGAAAAAACTTTTTTGAAAACGGCAAAACAAAGGGTATTTATTAAATATAGTATATCATATCATTAAATATAAAATAAAAAAAAATCACAGAAAAAAAGGTTTTATGGACATGATTCACCAGTATCCTGGATGGCTTGATTCTAGGCTTAAATTGATTGATATAAATATTTTTGGAAAAGTCAATGGGAAAACTGCGACGCTCTATAGTGCTTACATAAGTTAAAGGGACTACACCATGAATTTTAACTTTTTCTTATTTTTTGTGTGTTTTTGGTCTCCCCTACCTCTCTTCTATCCTCAAAAATACTCCAGTTTGAACACTCAGGCTTTCACAGCAAATCTGGGGTTTTCTGTAAATTGGTCTAAAAACAGGCCAAACTGATTTGGTAAATTTGGTGATGTCACCAAATTTATGTCACTAGCACGTTTTTCAGTTCCAACCAAAAAAAAAAAACTTTTTTAAAAGAGAAATATTTTTCTTATTTATTTTTTTTACTTTTCCACACAGAACCAGGAGATAACATGCATACAAACTGGCTCAATAGCACCCCGTGCCAAACAGGACAATGTGGTATTGCAGGTGAAAGTCCTTTATAAGCCAGAGAGAAGTTAGTTGGAATGAGTATATCTGAGGCTTGATTTAGGCTCAAACCTTTTGAAAAACGTTTGAGGGACATAAACAATATGATATTAAATATTATTATTATTTTTTAAATTCATGGTGTAGTCCCTTTAAGACTTGTTCGAGCATTTTCAGCCAATTGATTTCTATTAGCTACACATACTATGTCTTGTGAAATGTGATATATAACCATATGCCATTATAAACTACTACAAGTCGCACTGTTTCAGCTGGAAGTGAGATTCCCCATTCTAGTGAATGAGGCAGCCTAGACTAGGGGGCGGAGCCAAAGAGTACACCGTCTATATGTCACTAATCACATGACCCAACAATCAATTCTCCAGTTCTAGGCAACACAGAAGGTGGGTGGGGGGGGGGGACTTTGTTCTTATTTATTATTGATGACACAGTTCAATGTTGAAAATTAGTGGTATTCCCTTTAAGGGTTTTTATTTGCACATGCATTCCTAAACCCTACATGGACAAATTACATCAACTTGTGACGGTTATTTTCCCGCTTGAGTAAAAGATGAACTATTTCTAAAATAAGAAAAAGAAAATATTTAAGGGGTTTTCAAATTTTGAATTTTAGTTATAGAGGGCAATTATAATGTAGTTTATTAAAGGCATACTAGCCACTTTTAGAGTAGTGAAGCTACCCACAGAGCTATTGGTTAATAGAATAAAGAAAACGTAAAAAGATTTAAAGAAAGAGTGCAAAAAGAGCAAAAAGAATGAAAAGAGCATCATCAAATAAAATCAAATGTACATGTGCATAAAAATAAAGAAAAAAACGTGGTATGTCACCTAACTTAGTGTAAACAACTTCACAGTATATTCTATATACATGCAGATAAATACAGCAGGTGCAGCAGGTGCAGTTCAGGCATAGTTGGGAAATGTAGTCCAACTAGTAGCGTATGATAGCTACATGTGAATACAAGAATGCTCGCCCTAAAACATGCTCACCCCGGGTCTAATCCGGCGACATCGGAACGGTCGCCACCAGGTATATCTAAACGTAACCTCAGTAAAACCATGCCTAAACCTAGCCTTATTCCTAACCTTAACCTCAGTAATACAATGCCTAAATCAACCTTATTTGTAACCTTAACCTCAGTAAAACTATACCTAAACCTAGCCTTATTCTTAACCTTAACCTCAGTAAAACTATGCCTAAATCAACCTCATTTGTAACCTTAACCTCAGTAATACAATGCCTAAATCAACCTTATTTGTAACATTAACCTCAGTAAAACTATGCCTAAACCTAGCCTTAATCCAACCCTATCACCAGAGGAAACGTTGTCATTGAGCGTTTCTCCAGAAGGTTTAGGGTTAGGGTTTAGAGTTAGGGTTAAGGTTAGGTTTAGGGTGAAAGTTAGGGTTAGGTTTAGGGTTTGTTAGTATGCAATGTTACATCGACAATTGACCCTACATATTTTTCATCTGGGTTAGGGTCTCATTTCTGCAAAACATACTGTGACAACGTTTTCTCTGGCTTATTCCTAACCTTAACCTCAGTACAATGAAAACCTCAGTAACACCTCATTAAAATAAAAATACAAGAACCGCTGGGGGCGAGAGGTCCGCAAATAAAATGGGGCGACTGTGTTTTTTTTCTGGTTACCCTACATTAAGTTAAGCTAGTGTTGAAACACATGTTTGAGTGATGTACTTTATTTAGTAAGACATGAGAACAACAATGGAAGTACAAATTCACAATACAAGGTATACTAAACTGGAAGGCTCATAAAGCACTAAGCTTGTTTAAAATGAGATCCCACGCACGCACACAAGTCATGATGACAATTAAGAGACAGACAGATATAAACACTACACTACTACAGAACGTCATACAATCAGCTTACAGGTTACTATGTAAAAACATGGTAAATGAAATGAAGCAGATGAACCAACCTGTTCTGTGTAGTTTGGTGTGTGGTTGTAGCATCACGTCCAGCAGTTTGTTTTGTTTCTCCAGCAGAGTTTCTAGTGTCTCTATCTCTCTCTGGAAGAGGATGCACATGAACTCTGCAGCCGCACTGAGGCGCTCCGACACAAACACTCTGACATTAAGCTTAACACGACAAACACCATCAGCACCACGCTGCTGTTCGTCCAAAACACACAATAATATCTCCTCTCCGACCGACGTCAGGTGTTCATTTATCGACAGCCGTACAGACTCCATTTGACTCGTTTTATCTCCTTTATGAGACATTTTTGTTGAGACTCTTTGTTGTCCTGAGCTACGCAACAAACTAGCACTTACTCCCGCCTCGTCCCCAGTGTTGCCAGGTTTTGCGAGAGAGAAACAAGCAACCTGGTCTATGAAAACAAAGCCCAAAAAGAAGCGAGCCTTGCCGTCGTCCCTTTAAAGGTAATATAGTCTACATTGGCTATTTTCAAAAATAAATGTTGACGAAAATGTTAACACAAATCGTGTATGGGGGTCCCTGGCATGAAATATTTTCAGATGGGGGTCCGCAGACAAATACATATTAATTTGGGGGTCCTTGACCTGAAAATGTTTGAGAAACAGTGGTTTCAACAACAATCGGAAACAAGCCTGAATAAGCCACTACACTTTAGAAACAAGCGCAAAAAAACTCAACCTAAAACTTCAACCTAAAACCAATCATTTACAAGAAACTTAACAGAAAAACAAGCCCAAAGTCGCTTATAATAAGCGGACATGGCAACGCTGCTTGTCCCGGCCCCCGGGCAACGTGGTTCAAGCATGCGCACATGGCGCAGTAAAGGATCTAAGCTGATCTAAGCGAGGCACTGTTGACTTTCGCCCCCTGGTGGAGGAAGGCGGGTGTAACTGTCACTCAGTGCTGGAAGAAGCACTCGCCTTTCTTTGTAGGCCTACTTAATATGTAAAACTAAAAGTATCTATACGGTATACCACAATGCAGAAATACTCTGTTACAAGTAAAAGTCCAATATAAAAAATGTACTTGAGTAAAAGTACAAAAGTATTGGCATCAAAATATAAATTACTTAAAGTACCAAATGTAAAAGTAGTCATTATGCAGAATGTCCCATTTTACAAGTTTGCAAATGCATGTTTTTTTAGTTTTTTTTTAGCAGATCTACAAGCTCACAACGAGTCGCAAAACCATGTGTTGTGAACTTGTAGATCGGCTGTTTTCAAATAGCCAAAGTATAAATAAGGCTGAAGTAGTTAATGTAGCCTATGTTCTTATTTTTTTTTTTGTAGCTAAAATGATCAAATTATTGTAGTGGAGTTTATAATTTGATCATCATCAATTTGATCAAAACTTTTGGACATAGCCATAGGCTACGATGTTTCAACCTTAGAGCAATGATAGGCCTATGAACTGCATAATGAAACTGTTACTAAAGGACTGCAAAGTAGCCCACTCAAGTACTGTACTTAAGTACACATTTGAGAATGTTTTACTTTACTGGAGTATTTTACATTTTCAGTACTTTAGGCTGCTTCTACTCCACTACATCTCAAAGGCAAATATTGTACTTTTTACTCCACTACAATTATTTAAAAACTTTAGTTTCTAGTTACTTTGTAGATGTTGATTATAATTACATAAAACACTAACCACTTCAGCCCTATATATATTTTGGCCATTTGAAAATAGCAGATCTACAAGCTTTTTAGCTTTACTTTACTGGACAAGCAATGTGTTGCTTTGCGACGCGTTGTGATCTTGTAGATCTGCCATTTTCAAAGGATTCTTATACATTTTAAACATTTGAAAACTTGTGAATTGGGACCGTCTGCATAATGAGTACTTTTACTTTTGGTACTTTAAGTACATTTTGATACCAATACTTAACAGAGTATTTCTCCATTGCAGTATTGATACTTTTACTTCAGTAAAATATCTGAGTAGGCCTACTATTTCCACCACTGGATATCATCATGATGAACTTTGAGTAATGAGACAGGAGCAGGTGGTACGGATCTTCCTGGGGGGGCACAGCCATTCAGTGCACAGACCATGTTGTTTCTGTTGGGTGGAAACCTCATATGTCCAAGTGTTGCTTTTCAGGATTCAAATTCATTAGTTTAGCAAAAGCAGCAGATCTACAAGCTCAAAACACGTAATTTACGCATCCTACCTGGGTCGGGTTTTTTTCCCCCCATTCTGAATTCCCATAGACGTGTTTAATATCGCGTCAAATGAGAACTGTGTTCCAAAAATAAACAAATGATCCCGGCGGTTTGACTCATATGGATATGAAGCATCAACTGACAGTGAGAAAACGCTAACGTTACTTCCGCCGAATTAGTAAAATCTTCGCCAGAAACGGACTGCATCAAATATGAGTGACTGACTATCATAAACGATACAGCGCCTCCTCCCTGACAATATCGCCAAGACAGTTTGTTTATTTTTGGACCACAATTCTTATATGAGATGATTCTAAGATGACTCAATGTTATTCTCCATAGAGAAATGACTTCCGCGACCCAGGGGATGAACGAGTGACGTCAGGACTTCTGTAGCTACTCTGTTTCCCTACAACACTAACTGATCTGAAATGAAGCATACAATCGCAAAACTAAAATGTTAAAACAAAGAGCAGCTGGTGGAGGAGCAGATCACAGTGCATCTGTTCGGGTCAAAGGTTAAAAGGAGACACACACAGACACAGGGGGACAATTACAGAACAGAAGTGGTCAACTTGTTGTGCTGCCTAGTCAGCTGCTTGAATGCACATGTACTGTATGGATCCTCCTGGGTGTGAGTTAAGGCATTGGTTCTCAAAGTGGGGTCTGGGGACCCCAGGGGTCCTTTGGGGGGGAGGGGGAGGGCTATGAGCTTGTAGATCTGCTGTTTTTGAAAAATCGTGAAATTCTTTGCAAATCTCTGAATAATATATATTTTTTTAAAGCAAACATTTGTAACTCAAATCTTTGCTTCTGATGTTCCCTGGAACAAAATATTTCATTTTGGGGGTCCATGACATGAAAAGGTTTGAGAACCACTGTGTTTAAGGACATATTAATTTACCTGCTCAGAGAAACGGAACGGCTACTTTCGCACAGCCATTTCTACATCAGCTTGTCGATCGGCTACTTTCGCTTAGTTCAGCTACTTTCACACTGGATTGTAGATCGGCTATTTCCGTCATTCGGCGTATGGACGCGGTGGAAATGCCGTCCGGATACCATAACATCAACAAGTTGAGGTCACCGATCAAGGCAGGACTCAAACAGGCCTCAGAGGGACTGAAGACTAAGAAGAAATGGCACCCTATTCACATTGGCCTAGCATAGTGCCACCGGGAGGCCCCAATAACCTACCTGACCTGGCGGAGACCTGTGCTCCGAGGAGCACTTTTTCTAGTTCACGTTTCTTTTTCTTGTATTATGTTGCAATTGCTCTTTCTCAATAGACATATCGGCCGGTGTTGCCAACCCCCCCCACCCGATAAGATATACTGTAGATACTATATGACGTCCAGACTTCAGACTGGTCTACAGTACATGACTACAGTGAGTGGAGTGGAGTGTCCAGTCAGTAGGTGGTTTCACGCAGGGAAAGTGCACTAGTCATCATTTTACGGTTTTATGTGAGCCTTAGGGTCGTCCAAATAACACGTGAACAGTTACAGCATACCATTATATGCTTAGTGGATGAAGGTAAACGCAGGGCTGGACGTGTTGGGCTGTCATGGGTGTTTCAGCTGCTGCCTGCTGATGTCAGACAAGCCTTTTCCACAACCTGGAGCAGCAGGCTGTGAGGCTCAACATGGGGTCCGGGGACCGTCCAGGGGTCCTTGAGGGGGTTCCAGGCGGCCCCCATTTAGCAAAAAATGAGGAACAATTTAACAACTTGAACCCCAGTATCCCTATTCTGGGGGTAACGTTCGCCAAATATAGCACCTCTACAAGCGTAGCTTTTTAGTCGAAAAGAAGTACAGTGGCAACTCAGGTTTATATCACTAAGACTAGAGGGCTTAAGTGATTAACCCTATTTTATTCTCTGACTATTCGAAAACTGTGAGCTTGTAATGGGCTATTTTTGAAAGAAATTTGACATTATGGAAGCATTATTATTATTTTGTGGATTTATTTCAAAAATCCATAAAAAATGTTTACAAGAGTGAACTTGTACATCACCTATTTTCCCTATTAAATAGACAATTGTTCCAGAGATTGCAGTAGTACCAGCAGTAGTTGTACTAGCTGTAGCAGTACAAGTTCCATGGCTTTTCAGTGTACAAGTATGCAAATGTGATGTAAATTACGTATTTGATACACAGTAGTATACTAGTAACAGCAGTAATAATACAAGTTGTAGCAGTTCCACAGTTTTTTCCCTGTAGCTCTAGATTCTAGAGCTACAGTGAAAAACTGTGGTTCTAGAGTCTAGAACATTGCAAATGTACCTTATGTATGTTCTTGTATCTTATTCACAGTACTGCTATCAGTAGTAATAGCAGTAAAAAATATACGAGCAGTGCAAATTCCACACAGTTCTTCACTGTACAAGTACATAATAAGTTCTCTATACAGGTTTTCAGTATAAAATATACACATAGTTTCTTATATGTATAATTAAAAACAAAAAAAATCCCCTTTTCCTATATTGCTCATTATTAAAAAAGAGTTTGAAATATATATTATAGTTCTAATATAAAATTACATTAGTTTGATTTATCTTAGACAATTGCATTAAAAATACTTGTATTTAATAGTAAAAAAATACAAAATAAAACATTAAACAAATGAAAATAAAAACATGTACAGTATGTTTCATTCCTGGCTACTCTGCAGTGCGTCTGTCTCTCCCTCCTCCGCTCTCTCCTTCTGCTCCAACTCCTTGTACTTCCTCTTGAAGAAACCCAGCTGAGAAACATAGAATGAAATAAATGAATTGAATATAGAATGAATGATATAGAATGGCTCAAACGTTGTTATGTGTAACTTATACCCAGTCGCACGACTGTGTTGCATGGTGACAACCTACAAGCCTACAAGCTCAATGTGCCATGGATGCATACATTAATGGTTTTAAAATGTAATTGATATTAGGTGCTGTAGCGCAGTGGTTCTCAACCTTTTCCCCCAAAATATTAATCATATTTGAAATGGGGACCTCGCCACCCTGACAAGCACTTGGAATTGTAGGCATTCAATTTAGTTTGACTCGGTTCCACAGAAAATATTGTTAAAATAGCCGATCCACAAGCTCATAACATAACGCCTCGCAACGGGAGGTGTTGAGAACTTGAAGATCTGCCATTCTCACAATCCTTGCCTCTTTCTTATATTATTTACAATTTGGCCAATGTATGACCAGTTTTTATATAGCCGTATTTTGATGCAGTAATTTTCTAAAGTGTTTTTCTTTTAGGTATTAAAAAGGTCCTTAAATTGTCACTTCACTGTCATCTGAGTTCTTTATACAGGAGGAGTCCTTGCACTACAAAACAAACTAACTTGGAGACTTGTTTGTGTCATTCTGTGTCAGAATAAATGGAGATAGTCTTCAAAGAGAGTCCTGGGTCCATCTAATCCCTTCAACACAACACAGAGATAAAGACTATGGTTACACTGTAGTCTTGGTTCCGACCCACAGGTTGAGAACCACTGCGTATAGTAGGGATGTCCGATATTATCGGCCTCCCGATATTATCAGCCGATATTAGCATAAAAATTGATATCGGGAAAATATCGGTATCGGTTTTTGAAAAAAAAAAAAATTTTTTTTTTTTGTTTTTTTTTTTTGCTTTATAAATAAGTTACAGGAGTTCTTACTGTATATGGTGTGTGTGATATGAAATTTGAGCTTACCCTAATCACAATAATCCCCGCATATATCGGTATCGGTTGATATCGGTATCGGTAATTAAGAGTTGGACAATATCGGTATATCGGTTATCGGTAAAAAAGCCAATATCGGACAACCCTAGCGTATAGCTTATACAAATCAATTAACCACTGACGGTGTCACATAGCCAAAACAGCCGATCCTTAGCTTGTAGATCGGCTACTCCAGCTACCCGACATTCAGTTTTTGTCATCTGTATATGTTCAACCCCTACACTTGTTTGATCAAGTTCTTACAAACTCTGAATTTTATCATTTAGAAAAAAATATATATATATATATTTTTCCCATTATCCAGACGTGGAAATTACTCAAATCAAATTCCAGACTTTTACAGACTTTTCATACTTGGAACTTGGAACCCTGAACTCTACAATCGCCCTGGTTCTTGAAAATCACCCAGAGGTGTTATCAGCTGGTTACTAGGGAGTTAGCAGTGGTTGCTAGGTGTATCCTAATGTCAGTAGGCCGGGAGGCATGCGATAATCCGACAGACCTTTTCTCCGACTATGTGGCATCCGCGTGCGGTTAGGGTTAGGGTGCGGGTTTGGTTCGGGTTTAGTATTGAAACGTCGGAGCGCTGCGCTGTCGGAGGAATGCGCTGTCGGACTAACGTACTGCACCCAGTAGGCCTAACACTTGGGTGTTTGGGGTTAGCAGTGGTTGCTTGGTGTATCCTCATACTCGGGTGTTACTAGGGGGTTAGCAGTGGTTACTAGGCATATCCTAGTGTGTCAATACTTGGGTGTTACAAAGGATTAGCAGTGATTGTTAGGTGTATGCTAGCGTGTCAGTAATACTAGGGCGTTACTAGAGTTGGTTGCTAGCTGGTTGGTTACTAAGAGCCCCACCTTCCAGAGAGCAAGGACCATCATGGCCAATAGGAGCAGACCTCCGATGACGCTGCCCACAATCACGCCCACCGGCACCTCAGACTCCGCCCCTGGCTTACTGATGGACAAGCCCACCTAAAGAGAGAGAGAGAGAGAGAGAGAGAGAGAGAGAGAGAGAGAGAGAGAGAGAGAGAGAGAGAGTTGTGACAATTAAAACAAATTATTTTAAATACATTTTAATTCACAACGATTTTATTTTATATTAATTTAAATTATGAATGTCATACTGTGTATTGTGTGTGTGTGTGTGTGTGTCTTACCGTTATTTGTGGGTGTGTCACGATAAGAAGTTCTGGTTGTTCGGTTTCTATATGAGCTGTGCTGGTCAACTCAATGGACTCAAACAATGCCTGAAAACACACGCACGCACGCACGCACGCACGCACGCACGCACGCACGCACGCACGCACGCACGCACGCACGCACGCACGCACACACACACACACACACACACACACACACACACACACACACACACACACACAGCCACGTATGTTTAATTATGTTTAACATAGTTAAAAAGATAATAAAATAATAAATGTATAATGTAATTACGGTGGCAAAGGTTCCGTTCCAGATTCTGGTGTTTACAGAGATGCTGTATTTCCTGTTTGGGCTCACGTTCTTCAGGACACAATTGATTGGTCGACAGATGGCCGTGTCACAGTCCTACATGCAGTGCATTGGCGGAGAGGGGAAAGGATTCTTCAAATTAGAATTATGAATATTTCTACAAATAAGAAAAATAAAGAAAGAAAAAATAAAGAAATCTAAATTGACACAAATCTCACCTACTAGTACTACTACTACTACTACCAATACTACTGCTACTACTACTTGTAGATACTCACCAGCTGTTTCGTACCAAACAGCCTCTCTTTACTGAAAGAGGCGGAGCTGGGTATGGTGTCGACAGTGACATCACAGGTTACATCATCACTCTGGAGGCGGGGTAAAAGAAGGAACACAGGTCAAAGGTGTTGAACCAGCAGTAGTTCTTTGTGTGTATTTAGTCTCACTGGCCGTCTTGTTACCAGAGATCTTCAAGCCCGTCGGGACCCGACTGGGCCAGAGCCCGACCTATTCTGTCGGGCATGGGCAGGGCTCAGGCTCATTACAACTCATCAACCATCGTGCAGCAGTATTCACCAGTAGTGGATTGAACGGGGGTGTATTTATGTTCCCCGGGTCCTATGTTCCCGGGGTTCTATGCTCCCCGGGTTTTATCGACCAGGGCCGGGGCCGAGTTCCGGCATGGGTTTCAGGGGCCGTGCAGGAATGTAGTTTTGACTGCACTGCGTGTGTATAGTAGTTTTATAGTATTCTGGCTGTGTTGTTAATGCACAGTGTGTGTGTGTGTGTGTGTGTGTGTGTGTGTGTGTGTGTGTGTGTGTGTGTGTGTGTGTGTGTGTGTGTGTGTGTACTCACTGGCTGTGTTGTTACTTCAGTGAGGAAGAGGACGGGGTTTCCTGCCTCCGTTGAAGAAGGCAGTGAAATAGATACAAAACACACATGGACAGGAAAATTACCTGTAGACACCTGAGAGAGAGAGAGAGAGAGAGAGAGAGAGAGAGAGAGAGAGAGACAGACAGACAGACAGACAGACAGAGTGGTAGAGAGTTTAGTAAGCCTTGAGTTTAGAGTGCAAACTTCTCTATTTTATCAGATACAAACCTGACATTGTTTTTTCTCTTTGATTATAGGCAACTTAGAAGCTTGACTGAAATGGTAAAATGGTGCTTTTATATAGCGCTTTTATTCAAAGCGCTTTACATTGATTGTGCCATTCACCCATTCACACACACATTCATACACCGATGGCGGAGGAAACCATGCAAGGCACCAACCTGCTCAGCAATTAGGGGTTCAGCGTCTTGCTGAAGGACACTTCG
The DNA here is from genome assembly GCF_963454915.1 of Gymnoscopelus microlampas. Lineage (NCBI taxonomy): Eukaryota > Metazoa > Chordata > Actinopteri > Myctophiformes > Myctophidae > Gymnoscopelus > Gymnoscopelus microlampas. The sequence goes on from NC_139944.1 coordinate 3,735,787, forward strand.
ACACTAACTCTAGGGGAGCACCCCATCCCGGGATCAAACTGGGAACCTTGCGGTTTTCCAGTTCACTCTACCCGGCCACTCTACCCCTGAGCCACTGCCGCCCCTGAACCCCCCTGAACACTTCCCCTGAAGACGCTCCTGAACACTTCAGTTTGTGTTTGCACGGCCTACCCCAGACCAGGAAGTATTCATATTGTGAAACTGTTTTATTTCAGCTCGCCCTCCCCGAAATTGTAACTTTTATTTTTACCCCTTTTTCTCCACAATTTAGTCGTTATTCCAATTGATTCCCCACAACACACATTTCTTTCTGTTGTCACTGTTGACTCACCTGCCAGTGAGGAGCCCTCACCGGGAGGACGTGGAGCCTTCGTCCTACTCCTCCCACCTTAAGGAACATGCTTTTGTTTTTTTTTGGCCTGTGTAAGTGAGACATAAAACCTCTTGGTTCTTGAATCTTGACTACCACTAATAGAACTAATATGTTTGCTAGTGCTGCTATTGTTGCTATGACTACCATTACAACATAGTTGTAACGCTGGTCCCACACATTGGGTGCGTTCAGATATACACACGTATTGGTTTGTATTTGGACCAGTGCGCTCAGTGGCTTGTATCCGAACGCACCCCTATAGTGTCACAGCTCTGTGTTATGGGTGTCACTGCTGCCTGTGTACTCCTGTGGGGGAAGATTCCAATACAATAGAAACACAATACCTCATGGAATAAAGTTCAGTAGAATCAACAGGTATATTTACAGAGAAAGGAGGGGTGGGGCGGGGGGCAGAGGATGCTACTACCAAGGTGTTCAAAGAGTTAAACTATGTTCATTTGTATCTTAAGGTCAGGTCTTTTAGGTTAGTTTTGAGTTTGGGTAGGGAGTCATAACGCTTATCTTATGCACAATCCCTATTATGCAAGGTGCGCTGAGCGCAAACAGTTAAGTAATATGACTCGCCAGCATATTATACGTATGGGGGAGTGTCCATGCAGTATGTTAATTGAGGGCGCAATGCGGTATCTGCTAAAACACCCTCGCCCCAGGTGTAATCCGGCGGCCGTGGCCCGCGGAAAAAAATGGGGCCGTGTGTTTTGGGGCGAGCGTTCCAGTTATTCGCCGCTTCTCAAGTTCTCGTCAATGAGTCTTGCAGAAATAATATGAATACTATTATGGGGATACAATCCTCTAGGCTACATAATATATTGGAAATTACCAAAATAAATATAATAGCAGATGCCCATATTACTGTGTAATATGGGCGGCTATTTTTATTTATTAAAACATAAATTGATAAACTTAAATTAATTAATGAAACCCTTCTGGATGGCCCCTTGTGTGGACTGTGGAAGGCCCGTGTATGGGTTCTCATAACCCAGCAACCCTAGGCAAATTATGCCACTGCTTGGAGATCAGATATTTTGGGCAGAGGTGTGTCCACTTGTTGCGCTGAGATAGAAGGGGGAGATGCTTAGGCAACTGAGAATGTGAACATTATTATTATTAATATAATAATATTGGTTTGTCAAGAGATATCAATGTGTTTTGGACATTGGAAACAGTCACATAATTAGACAGAGGCTACAGTGGTTATGACGACCATGTCTGCAGCTGGACATCTCTCCTTTCAATGTGAGGTTTCTTTCTCTTTTGCTCTCACCGCTTAACGCACAGACAATAGCACTGCGTCTTGGCTGATCTTAAGGGAATGGCAGCGGGTAGTCTGATTGGATTGATTAAAGTAACGCCCAAACACACGCATGACTAATTCAGGGCAATTTTACTGCATAGCACCTTGGTGCAGAGCGCACACTACTGCACACATAATAGCAAAATGGCATTGGTCACGCCTCCACGTCTTAAATTAAATAATAACACCAGGTCTTACCTATGAAGTCCTTAATTGAGACCCTGGTGTCAGACCCCAACCAACAGGTCCCTGGCACCAACCTCCTAAGGAGACAGTGGTCTATGCTCAATAGATTCAGGACTGGACATGGCCCCTGCTTGGCCAGCCTTCACAAATGGGCTAGTAGCCCAAGCCCAATGTATCAACCCGTTCTCACTCCCAAGGCGTCATATTTTGCCGCTCTGTCAGTAGCCCTGACACGACGCGACGCCATGGCGACGTCGCATGTTGACAAAACTATGCCTAAACCTAACCCTAACCTCGCAAAAATATACCTAACCCTAACGCTTACCCTAACTAGAGAAAAAAAACAACTGTTCTCCCCGGTGGGATTGAAGACTAGCTAAGTGCTGCTACCAGGTTAGCCACCGAGGCAGCTGGTCAATCCCCCGATTCCATTAGTATTTGAAGCTCCAATACGTGAGTTTTAGTTTTTGTAGCCCTATAGAAGTCCTTTAGTGACGCATTAGGGAGTGAAAATGACAGAGCGGCAATAAATGACAGAGCGGCAATAAATGACGCCTATGTGTGAGAATGTGTTGACTGTGTGCTTGTGGAGAGGAGCAAACAATGGAGCACATCATTGAAGGGTGTCTTTTCCAAAGACTGAAAGGAGGATTAGTCACCCTCCATACAGCAGACCAGGAGGCAACGGCTTGGCTCAAGGACTTTGCATTCGCTAAATAAAAAGCTCACTCCAGAGCAGGGATGGGCAACTGGCGGCCCACGCGCCACATGCAGCCCTCACCGTCACTTAATGCGGCCCAGGCCAATATATAAATATATATATATATATATATATATATATATATATATATATATATATATATATATATATATATATATATTTTTTTTTTTTTTTTTTTTTTTTTTTTTTTAAATCACGTTTATTTCAAATATGTTAATACAAACAGAATTATTTTCTTTTGCACTTTTGAAATCACAAAGAAAAACAAAGCAATCTAAACATGTCCGAAATGGTTTGCGGTCATGTCCGAAACTATTTGCGCTCTCGATTTTTTTTAATAGAAGCCATATTAATTATAATTCTGGTGTTCATTTTTGTATATTTTTAAGTCAAGGTTACAGCAATACTCTGAAAGGCATACTCAGGAATGTGAAGTTTTGTTTAGCAGTGCAGCTGTATTTAAGGTGATAGAAGCATTACTAAATGCTAAATAAAAACAAAGTTACAACGAATAATAATTGTTAATATCCCTTATTTATCACATATGTGACTATTATGGTCTTTTTGAGTAATGGGGTACTACTGGCGAGAGTGCCGATAAACAATGTGGCCCCCCAGAGTGAGTGTGGAAATGTTGTGGCCCTCACCATCTACAAAGTTGCCCACCCCTGCTCTAGAGAGTATAGTTTGACAGTTAAAGTTAAAGAGTTAAAGACTGCGTTATAGAAGGAGCAGTGGTTGGATTGTGTTGAATTCATTGAACTGTGAATGGTTATACTGTGTTCATGTTTATTTTCCTTTTTCTTTACTTTTCCCTAAAATTCCAATACCATGGTACCAGTTTGACTCGCAATACAAATCTCTCAAACGTTTTCATGTGAAGGACCCACCCATTGATACATATTAGCCCGCAGATACCCATTGGAAAATATACACAAGGGACCCGCGTAAGAGAAGATATTTACAGCTATAGTGATTCTCCATTTTAATTTTAAGGAACCCCAGTTTGATATGCATTAGGCTACGGACCCCCATTTGATACCATTTTGACCTCTGGGACCCCCAACCTACACTGTAGTATCATCTGTAACGGGTCCATTTGGTTCCATTTGTACACTCTCAGAGTTACAGACCCATAAGGGTCCATTTGGTTCCCATTTTTACACTCTCAGAGTTACAGACCCATAAGGGTCCATTTGGTGGAACCACTGCTTTCAGTGGTGCCATCAGTGTAATTTTCCTTCCTTATCAATCAATGAATGAACTTCATTATTATTAAAGCAGCAGCTAGTCCAGTTAGCTTTTCTTATATTCATTATAAGCATATGCTACATAGTACATTTACAACTAAGTAGTATTATGAGCAAGTACCTTGATAGTGAAGTTGTACTCGGGTCCGATGTCGTCCAGGGTGGTGATGTCACTCTCAGCGTCGCCATCCGATACGTAGAAGTTGAGGTTGGAATCCCTGAGAGAGAGAGAGAGAGAAAGAGAGAGAGAGAGAGAGAGAGAGAGAGAGAGAGAGAGAGAGAGAGAGAGAGAGAGAGAGAGAGAGAGAGAGAGAGAGAGAGAGATGGAAATCCAATGAACAAATTCCCCAGCAGTAACAAAAGTATAGTAAAAGTAAAGCAGACGTTAGTATTATAGACAGATAGGCGGGCAAGCAGACACGCACGCACGCACAAAGAGAGAGAGAGACAGACAGACAGACAAACAGACAGACAGACACACAAAGAGAGAGACACACAAAGAGAGAGACAAACAGGCAGACAGACAAATAAACTGACAGATAGACAGACAGACAGACAGACAGACAGACAGACAGACAGACAGACAGACAGACAGACAGACAGACAGACAGACAAAGAGAGAGACAGACAGGCAGACAGACAGACAGGTACCTGGATAGAGACAGCTCAGGGTCGTACATCAGAGGAAGGCTGACAGTCACCTGGTTGTCAAGAGGCTGAAGGTCGATGCTGTCACTGTCAATCAATCAATCAATCAATCAATCAATCAATCAATCAATCAATCAAGCAAGCGAGTAAGCAATCAATCAATCAATGACTTAACAGGTCAATTACCACATCAAGCAGTTGAGAAGCTTAGTAATCAATCTATTAGCTATTCAGTCATGAATGGCTCAATTAAGTAAATCTGTTAATCAGTAACTCAAGTAATTAGCCAATCAAATAACAAATGACCAAATGAAGGATTAGCTAATCAATGAATTACATAATCAGTTAGTCAGTTAATTAACAAATCCATAAATTAATTCAATAATTAATCAAATAGTGAATCAGTTATTGAAGTAACCAATTAACTCATTCAGTGACAGAGGTTTATTAAAACAGGGTACATCTAGTGCTGGCATTCCTAGCGTTTACGCTGCACTGTTTAGAGCTGTAGAATCGACGACGAGCACCCGGATGTAAACAATGGATGCGTGTACATCGGTGGATGGTCCAGGCTAACGTCTGGAACAATAACATCTCTCACGCGAGTCGCCATTGTGGAGTGATCGCGCATCGAAAATGGCTCCTTTTTCTCCACTGTAAAAAGTTAAGAAGATCCGGAGGTTTTTATCAAGGAGATAGAATGGGAGCGGACGGAAGGGAGTTTTTTTGGCACGGTGATCCATCTGTCCCTTCCATTTAAGAGGCACCGTGGGTGATTCCAAAGTTGCTTTAGCCCGCCCCTTGTGGAAAAAAAAGTAAAAAAATAGCCTCACAGAGATTCCCGGTTATGGCACTCAACGGGTGTCTTTGCAAAACCGCGAATCTCCGGTTTTGGCACCCAACGAGTTAAAGGAATAGTTCACCCCGTGAGGTCTTGAATACAACTAATTTTTTTTTTGTAAAACATTCCTTAACCGTGAATGAAGAATCCAGAAACAAAGAAAATACAAGATTAACAGCAGCAAAATGCTCGGGTGTCGTAGTGGTAAAGTGCCTGCCCACCACTGCGGAGGCACCGCGGTGCATCTGTAAAAACACAATTGGCCCGTGTTTTGGGGAGGGAAGACGGACGAGGAGGGTATTATTTGTCACTGCACATACTCCTACAGGCTGGGGGCGGAGCCTGTCAGCAGGGAGTGTTGGGCGGGAGGAGTAGGACGAAGGCTCTACGTCCTCCCGGTGGAGGCTCCTCACTGGCAGGTGAGTCAGTAGGATACAACAGCAGTGACAACACAGAAATGTGTGTGGGGAGGAATGAATTGGGGAGAAAAGCCAACAAAAAATGTACAGAAATTCCAAAACGCCACTCATGGTGTAGTCCAGCATGCATTCTATCCAGCTGCAGTGTGAACCTTGATAGTAGAATCCTCTGCCCCCCAGCCCTCCTTTCTCTGTAAATATAACTTGATTCTACTGAGCTTTATTGTATTGTGTTGTGTTGTGTTATACGTATGTTTTACTGATGAATTGAGTATAATTTGGTGTTATTATTTGTGTTTAGCATAACCTTCGATTGTACTACACTAGAAGTTCGGGCCGCTATGCGGCCCGAACGTCTAGCGTGACGCGTCGTTCACTTTGCAGTGCCACCTTACAGGCACCTCACAGTGTGAGAGAGAGTTTTGTGCTCTCCTAAACTTATCACTATGGAAGCCGTCGAAGCCGTCGAACTGGTGCGATCTGACGGCATCCTAGAATTTATAGGTAGGATGTGATGTCATGCTGTCGTGAGATTACGTCACACTGGCGTTGTGTCCATATTCGGGACGACCGTCTCATCGTGATGTCACGACCGTGATGTCATGCTGTCGTGAGATGACGTCACACTGGCCACATACAACGTACATACATACTGACAACCGACATGGCGCAGGATTCAAATTGTATATATATACTAGAAGTTCGGGCCGCTACGCGGCCCGAACGTCTAGCGTGACGCGTCGTTCACTTTGCAGTGCCACCTTACAGGCACCTCACAGTGTGAGAGAGAGTTTTGTGCTCTCCTAAATCCACGGCAGGCTTTGAAAGTACCCACTTCAGAAAGAGGTGACGTGCATCACCTCTCCAATGACCAAAACCCACTTTGTGATTACTCAGACCTGGTATGGCAGACCTGTGGGGAGTGTGCAGTGGTGTACAATGTGAAAAGATAGTTGAAATCGCAGGAGATGAAGTTAGCAGTTTATTTGTGTAAAGGGTCGTCGGCGTGGGTTGTGTTGAGGATGGAAGCCGTCGAACTGGTGCATCCTACCTATTTATAGGTAGGATGTGATGTCATGCTGTCGTGAGATTACGTCACACTGGCGTGTCTCATCGTGATGTCACGACCGTGATGTCATATGACGTCACACTGGCTACATACAACGTTACAACGTACATACTGACAACCGACATGGCGCAGGATTCAAATTGTATATAAATACTGATGGCGCGTCACACTGGCGTGATGTGGCGTGATGTCAGATTACGTCACACTGGCCACATACAACGTTCGTACATACTGACAACCGACATGGCGCAGGATTCAAATTGTATAAATTGTATATATTACTGATGGCGCGTCACACTGGCGTGATGTGGCGTGATGTCAGATTACGTCACACTGGCCACATACAACGTTCGTACATACTGACAACCGACATGGCGCAGGATTCAAATTGTATATATAGATAGATGTACTGTTAATAATCATGTTAATAAAGTATTTAATCAAATCGATGAGCACTGTTTTGGAGTTTATGAACTGATTTTTGATATAGCTTTGCTGTTGTTAATCTCGGCCTCCGTTTTACTTCAATTCATCAAGTACTGTATGTCCTTTGCCTTTGGATCCGTTAAGGAATTAAATAAGAAATTAAATGAAAATGTTTTTTTTTCTTTCGTGTTCAAGACATCACAGGTCAAGTCATTTCTTAGGTGAAATATTCCTTTAATGACTCAATCAATGAATGGAATAATAATTGTATCAATTAATCAATATGTAATGGAACAAGTCAGTACAAGCGACCAATCAGTAAGCAAGTAAGTCGGTCGGAGAGGCTTATTGTCGGTATCAGCCGAGAACGAGGGAGTCTGCTACAATACCCCTGGGAGATGGAATGCTGAGGTGGAACGCCACACCTACCATCAGCTCCCAGTATTTACCACACGACTTGCCACAGCTAAGCCATGCTACTCATACACTGAGTTGGCGGTGCCCAGGATCGAACCCATTACCTTCTGGTTCAAGGGCGAGTGCTCCGACTGAGCTACCCGGACACAAATCATTTATTTATTTATGTATTAGCCTATCATTATTATTATTATTATTATTATTATTATTATTATTATTACCCTTATTATTATTATTATTACCCTTATTATTATTATTATTATTAGTAGTAGTAGTAGTAGTAGTAGTAGTAGTGGTGGTGGTATTATTATCATTGTTAGTATTATTATATTACAGTTTATATTTCTTACCTCAGGACATTGAAGGTAAACACAGCGTCTCCCTGTAGAGGTCGCTCATCCACACCAAGGTCAAAGTTCAGTGTGAAGGTCACCTGGAGGTCGATGAGGGAACAAAGGCAAAAGATGAGTTTGCAGAGACACTCATTCAGGCCTTCATCACATCCAGACTGGACTACTGCAACAGCCTCCTATACGGTGCCACCTCCAAGGCTCCTAAAGGAGAATTCCTAGCCTTTTCCTTACCCTTATATGATGTTATTATATCCTAGGACGAGTGGTACAGTAGAACATTTTCATAGCTCCATCCCGAGTCCACGACAGCTAAAAACCTGAGCGGACGGTTCATAAGCTAGATTGGGTATCTTTAGCGCTCAATTGTTTTTTTGTTTTGTTTTATCTGACGTTCATATGACAGAGGCCTCGCCACAGTGTTTTGTCCCAAATTGGCTGCCGTAGTGTTGTCAAGCGGCTGGATGAAAACAAGGGTGAAATATCGTCTTGCGAGACTTCCGGAGGAGCGCATCTAACACAACCATGTGGAGAGTTTTCTGTCACTATGAAAGTCCGGAATTCTCCTTTAAGAAACTACAGTATGTACAAAACTCTGCCGCCCGCCTGCTCACCAGAACCCCATCCAGAGACCACATCACACCAGTCCTCCATGACCTTCACTGGCTCCCAGTCAAACATAGAATAGATTTCAATTTACAATTTAGGCATTTAGCAGACAATTGGGAGTGAGTCTGCAGTTCTAACTGGAAGCAGAGTCAGGGACGTGTGGAGCCATTGTCCGGGTGTTATGGGGAAGGTTCCGATAGCTTCCCTATGTTAGCTGATCTGAGTGAGCGGGAGGGGTTGTATAGGGTTGGATCAGCCCCCCCTATTTTTTGCTATTTTTAAAAATAGCAAAAAATAGCAGACCTAGAAGCTCACAACACGTATAGCGATGCAAGTGTTGTGACACGTTGTATTTGATTAATTGAAAAAAAGTAAACAAAAGAAAATGCATCACACTTTCAAGAATCTTCTAGGTGCTAAAGTTTTCCCCAGTACCATAGAGCATCATCAATCTCTTTAAGTATCTTTAAAGACGGGGTGCCGTGATTTTCAGTGATTTTTCCCCCCCCTAAAACATAATCATCAGGTATTATGGTTATACTAGGAGGAAGATTTTTTTCAAAAAAGTGTACAGAAATTGTTAAAATTATGTTTTTATGTGGACACGCCTCCAGTTCATTAAGTATACCTGGTTCTCACCTTAGCACCTCCTCCACCACCTTAGCACCACCCACTAGGGCTTTCACCAGTATAACCACTAGTCGACCTTGTTGGTACTAGTCGAATAGTTGAAAAAAAAGAAAAGGAAAAAAAACTTTATTTAAAAAAAAAAAAATGTATTTAATTTTTAATGCTATAGTGGCCCATCTTACTATTATTATTATCCTCCTGACTTTATTTTTTATCAAAAGGGGGTCAAAAGCATGCCCAATAAAAGCCTATTATTGGGCAATGGGGATCCTTGGAGACGCTGCTGTGGTGCTGTGCTGCTGTGCCAGAAGCGCTTCCCTTAAAACGCCATAAAAATAAGGGCAGGAGGATAATAATAATAGTAATATAGTAGTAGGATGGTATTAAAACAGTGCCACCCAAAAAAATAAAATAAAAATATTTTTTATTTATTTTTTTGTAATTTTTTTATTTTTTTTTTTTTTATTTCGACTAGTCGACTAGTCGACTACCACTGGGTCAAATTAGTCGACCTGTAAAAATCTCTAGTCGTGAAAGCCCTACCACCCACCTGTCCTAGTCCCTCCTCCTCCTCATGCCCACACCTGTTGTGTTATGATAATGAGGGGGAGGGTATGTTTTTACTATGTCACTAAAGCGCTGTTTCTCTATTGGGACGTTTGACACTCAAGGTTTCAGCCTCCAGGTAGAAAATCAAAATAGTCAGAGAAGACATAAAACACCATAAAAACACCACCTTAATGAAGTTATATCAACCTCATAGACACATGAAAAACTGAAAAAGTGCAAAACCACCCCTTTAAGGAGTACAATATGATGTTATCCAGCACACTAACTCGAGCACATTCTAAGACAGACATTTGCAGACCTATAGTAAAAGCCAAGAAAAGTCAGAGTACCTCTTGGCTGTCCATTAGAGCTGGGTATCCCACTGAACATGTCAGCATATCAGTGACATCACACTGTACCTCTGTACCATCAATCTGAGAGAGAGAGAGAGAGAGAGAGAGAGAGAGAGAGAGAGAGAGAGAGAGAGAGAGAGAGAGAGAGAGAGAGTCAGTTCAGCCACTTTAACCCTACATACAGCCCCAAAAAAAACGGCCAATCTTCAAGCTTACGCTATCTAAAAAATGTAAAACATTTGGAATATTTTTGGAATATGTCCATGTCTCTCCAGCTCCAATCAGGATTGAGAACTCCGTCAGGATACAGATTAAACTAGTGAAATTGGAAGTGCTGACAAAGAAAAGAGCAGACAAAATTGGAACTGGACCACTATAAAAATGAAGCTGATGAATAGTTACGTACTCTCTCCTGATTGGCTGAAATTGTGTCACCTACCTTTCAATAAAAAAAACGTTTTGTTTTAACCAAAAATATTTTAAAAATCACACCCTGTGTGAAGGTAGCGGCGCCTTTGAATACATTATGTCATCGATATGTGTTTATAATGTGTTTATAGCCATGTGTCATGTGAAGCTTGACCAATCACTTTGTTGACGGGTCTGACCAATCAGAGCGTCGACGACAGATAAAGTTAAATTGAGGATCTAACTTTAAATAACTTACCTAGAAGGAGACTTTAGCCAAATAAAAATATATACAAAAAAAAACATGAGGAAATAAAAAATAAAACTTGACATCATAGTGATGTCATGAA
>NC_139944.1:3751700-3761700 GCF_963454915.1 Gymnoscopelus microlampas
CTAGTAGACATTATTACAATATGATCAATTAAACTTACCATAATATCAAACACTTGATGGTTACTAAGCAGATGCTATAGTGTTACTTGGCGGTTGCTAAGTGGATGCTATGGTTTTACTTGGTGGTTGCTAAGTGGATGCTATGGTGTTACTTTGTGGTTGCTAAACGGATGCTATATATTGTGATGTGGCTGCTAAGCAGGTGCTATGTTGTGTCTTTGCAGTTGCTAAGCAGATATTATGGTGTTACTTTGTGGTTGCTAAGTGGATGCTATGGTGTTACTTGGTGGTTGTTAAGCAGATGCAAATTACCCAGAGGTCCAGAAACGGTGGGTGGTCTGAATGTGGCGGTCAAACACACGGTCGCCGTGGAGACCGGAGTGTCACTCAAGCTCAGCTTGGGGGGGTCAAAGGTCATGGTGACCGTTACCACGGCAACAGGCCTTGACCTATCAGGAGAACAGAAAGGTTGTTTTGTTACCAGATGGAGTAGAACTACATTGAATGTTGTTACTAGTGCTACTACCACTAGCTAGTACAGTAGTACTGTAGATACTACAGCTGCTACAGAACCTGTCAAACAGGAAGTGGTGTTTTACCAGAGGTTGACCACTTTCCCATAAGCCCCTACAGTCACGTCATCGATCAGGTCACCGTTGAGGTCAAAGGTCGCGTCCAGTGAGCGTCCAAAGTACCTCAACCCGGAGTCCAACGCGGAACCTCTGATTTTCTGCAGAAGAAAACACCACAAAAAAATGTATCTGACCACTCAAAGTACACCATTTAAGGTTGCAAACCTTCCCTTTTTTTGCTTAATACTCCATTTTTCTCCCCATTTTAGTTATTATGCCAATGAATTCCTCCCCACACACATTTGTGTGTTGTCACTGCTGTTGTATCCTACTGGCTCACCTGCCAGTGAGGGCCCCCCACCGGGAGGACGAAGAGCTTTCATCCTACTCCTCCCGCCCAACACTCCCTGCTGACAGGTGCCACGCCAGCCCATATGATTACTTGCAGTGACCTAACCGTCCCTTGAAACACAGAATGGTCTCTTATTTGGAAACTAAAAGACGTGTCCCTTATTGAACTGATAAGGGACACACTTTGTTCCTTATTTTTCTTGGGGGTGAATCAATCAATGACACACATATTACAAGTTAAAACAGCTCATACATAATACTATAATACAGGTTGTGAACCACTTGGACCTGAGTTGTCTCTGTACTTGGACCGCTTTTTCTCTGTCGACACCAAAGCTCTTTGCCAAGAATGGCTGATCTGCAAGCTCACAACGTGTCGCATCTTGAGATTGTATCTTCTTCTGGGTGTCCCACTCCCTGGGTGTCCATTATTTGAATTTCAGGTATAATTGTCATTCCTACCTAAGCATGTTGTGAGCTTGCAGGTCTGCTATTCTCAGTCGTTCTCCCAGCAGGGAGTGTTGGGCGGGAGGAGTAGGACAAATGCTCTACGTCCTCCCGGTGGGGGCTCCTCGTTGGTAGGTGAGTCAGTAGGCTACAACAGCAGTGACAGCGCACAAATGTGTGTGGGGAGGAATTAATTGGCATAACGACTAAATTGGGGAGAGAAAGGTGTAAAAAGAAAAACACCTGTGAGTACTGTGTCCTCAGAGTACTCTTGTATCCGTTGTAAATGTAGATGACTCCCATGTTGTCTTCCTCCAGAGGGGCTCCGACCACCACATCGGTGGACCCGTCCAGGTCCAGGTCCCCGGCACCGGACAGCGCCTGTCCAAAACCAGAGCTCTCTGCTGGGGAAGGGCCAGAGAGGACCCCCCTGTCTGTCAGCACTCCCTGGAGGTTGAGGATAGGAGAAACTATTAGCATTACATCCTAAACATCCTAAAAATCATTCATGCTCAGGATACCAACCAGGCGACAAGCATGCGCCGCTGGAAATGAGGCCAATGCGGAAGTACTTAATGGCCTAGAAGGTGTGACTATTTCCCCTTCTGCTGGTTGCAGAATGCCATTAATCTCAATGGGTATTTGACTGGACTTTACACGTGATTTTTTTCTTACCTTAGTAAACATTGTCATACATACTCCTTGCTAGTCACCTTGCTAAAGGACAGCAGGTAGACTATAGTGATAATGAGGCTAACGTCACCTTGCTAAAGGACAGCAGGTAGACTATAGTGATAATGAGGCTAACGTCACCTTGCTAAAGGACAGCAGGTAGACTATAGTGCTAATGAGGCTAACTTATCTTGCTAAAGGACAGCAGGTAGACTATAGTGTTAATGAGGCTAACGTCACCTTGCTAAAGGACAGCAGGTAGACTATAGTGATAATGAGGCTAACGTCACCTTGCTAAAGGACAGCAGGTGGACTCGTCCCGTCTCTTTCTTCAGGGGACTCATGAAGTTGGGTGCAGAGACCAGTAGCAGGTCTGACGTCCCGTCACCGTCCACGTCCAGAGGACACAGGACACCGCCATAGTATGACCCTAACTACACGCACGCACGAACGCACACACACACACACACACACACACACACACACACACACACACACACACACACACACACACACACACACACACACACACACAGTAGGTTTGTGAATCTCCATCACTGAGGCCGATTTGATACGCATCTCGATACGCTACATTAACGACACATTGGCCTAATTGGTGCCTCTGCCGACACAATGTGATAAGATTCACCCCCGGTTCATGATGCGATATAATAATGATTTGATTTGACAACAATGCGATACGATGAGAAGAGTTTAAGAGCCCACGCTAATTTCCCAAAACGCACTAAAAATGCATTACTTTCAAAGCATTAATACACAGGTTAGTAGGCATTGCAACTAGGGCTGGGATTCGAAGCCGGAGGAACCAGATCCAACACTGAGGAACCAGAGTCGGTTCCATCACATTTGGAACCGTTTCCGGAACCGTTTTTTATCACACTGTCAGAGCTGGTGTGTGGACTTCATGTCTGATATACAATTACAATACCGGTGGTTCTCAAACGTTTGTGTCATAACTCTGTGAGTGTACAAATGGAGTCAAATGGACCTGTAAAGGGTCCATTTGGTTCCATTTGTACACTCTCAGAGTTACAGACATGTAAGGGTCCATTTGGAACCCCCTATAGGAATGGTTAAGGGAACCGTTATGAGGGTATCGTTAAGTACCCAGAATTGTTAAAATCCTAAATGATCCTAACCCTAATCGCAACCTGACTCGTAGAATTCTAGGCAGGGGAAAAAGTGGTTTATTGTAGAACTTAAAATTGCATGATTCATAATACTGATTATGTAATTTATACCACTCCCAGCAATACGGCATATCGTTTTTCAGTGGTCAGATGGGTGGACCGCAAACGTATTTTTGAGATTTTCATGAGGGCCCCGATCCAGAAAAGGTTGGGAAGTATATCATTATTATCACCTGTTCTCCTCGGTGTGAGTCCAGGACGTCAGGGCGCCCCTTGCTGTTCAGAGTGTAGACCACCACCTGCCCCGTGTGGTTAGAGCGTGGCGCGCCCGCTACGTAGTACTCCTCCATACCGTCGTACAAAGTAGTGACCGAGTACCCTACACACACGCACGCACGTATACGCACGCACACACACACACACACACATGCACGCACACACACACACACACACGCACACGCACATGCACACACACACAAACATTATTCAATGTTTGTACTTAATACTTATTTTTGCATTTACTTTTTTGCCCAACTCAGTCTGTGCGGACTGAGTTTGGCAAAAAAGCGTTCAGAGACACAGCCCCCTTTGCACGGAACATTTTCCACTCAATAACGAGTGGAGGTTGTAATGTCCATGGTTTCTGTAACATAGATATTATTATCCGTAGATAAAGAGTGACCAAGCCAAGCAGAGCCTTATCAATAAACCCCATCCAGTGGGTACGCGTACAACCTGCCTGCTCATACAAAGTGCAATGATGATGTGTAAGATGTCTAGAGTCAGTGACAAATCTTAAGGCACTATGATAGACAGTCCAGTGACTGCAGACATTGGTCAGAAGCATTCATGTACAACAAATCACCACAGTCAAGCAGAGGCAAGAAGTAGTAGCAGTAGCAATAGTAGTAGAAGTAGTAGACCAGTAGTACCCAGGTATGAGCTGTCATTTCTGTCTTGCAGTATTTGTGCGAAGGAATTTTCGGGAAAAAAGTTGGTCTTGTTTGCAGTTTGATGGACTACCGTTCCACTCCAATCATATGCACCCACAGCACCGAACAACCATGTGTCCTGGGGAAGAGTGACACACACACACGCACGCACGCACGCACGCACGCACGCACACACACACACACACACACACACACACACACACACACACACACACACACACACACACACACACACACACACACACACACACACACACACACACACACACACACACACACACACACAGTTTGACATACATTATTTGCAATTCCTCTGTCTATCTGCCTGTCTGTCTGTCTGTCTGTCTGTCTGTCTGTCTGTCTGTCTGTCTGTCTGTCTGTCTGTCTGTCTGTCTGTCTCTCTCGTACCTTGTCTCTGGTCTGATGAGCGCTGAATCCAACTTGTGACATCTCCATCTTGAACTGTAGGCCCTGTCCAGTACCTACATGTTTGACATGACAATTGATATGCACTCAATAAAAATTACATAACATGAAATGATAGTACATGATGATATGATATGACATTTTGTATAGTAAGCATAAAGTATTAAAAAATGAAAACACTCTCAAGGTACCTGGAACTTGTACTAAACTCATTGGCTGCCAGCTTTTTTAATTTTTACCTACAGTAGGCTGCCAGACTTTTTCAATGAGAAAAAAAAAGCACTTAGGAGCCGAGATACATAATTTTTAAGTTTTAAGGTACAAGGAAGTGGATGGGAGTCTAAATCTTCGGTAAATCATATCTCCTTGGTCTTTGGGTTTAAAAAAAAAAAAAAAAAAACTTTTATTTTGAAAAACTTTTTTTTTTTGAAAGAACGCAGATCTGCGTCCTTGGCAGCCAACGGGCTTTTGCGCAAATGAACGCAGATCTGCGTTCTTGGCAGCCAATGTGTTAAGTACAGTATGGGGACATACTTGGGGACATTACCGCGATTGGCGGCCAACAGACAGTTATAAGTGCAATAACATTAGCTGATAATAAGCCACCTTCGGCTATTACAGGAAGAACCGGTCAACTTTCCGACTTCAGTTAGCTCATTTTCAAAAAATAAATCAACTGAGGTTTTTACTAGAGATGTACCGATACAATTCTTTTCCTTCCCAATACCGATTCTGGTACCCATAACTTGTGAATCGTAATGGTATTAAAAACAGTAGTGCAGTATCAACTGAAGCATTCAAAATACAAAATAATTGATTACTGTAAATTACATAATTATCATCATGTGATAAATTATGTATTTTCGGAATGGACCAGACTGGCATACTCGCCACTAGCGATACCAGCAATTTTGTCAACAAATACAAACTAGACTAAAATGGACTAGTGGAGAAGAGATCCAGTAGAACTAAGACTCATGTTTTGCTTGGCTGTGTGCGGGTATCGCGCTCCGAAAATAGCTGATCTATCTATAAGCTCACATCACGTCGCAGACGCGTTGACTAAACTAGACTAAAACAACATTCCAGATGACTAAAATGTGACTAAAACTAGGTGGAATTTTATCCAAAAGACTATGACAAAAATACATCAAAATGTGCTGTCAAACTTAACACTGGTCACAAAACTTAGTTTACTTTCCAGAGCCTAACACAGACCCTCTATGTTGAAGATCCTGTCTCCCAGGGTCCCTGCGATCTCCACCAGAGCCTTCTCGTCGGACACGTTGAAGAAGTAGCGCTCGCTCGGCGCGCTGGCGATCGACTTGATCTCTGTGATCAGGTTGGACGTATCCTGATCGTTACGAATGTAGTAGCCGAGGACCTGTAGTAGACATGTTCTGATTTGAATGGCAATGCACTGCTGTATTGATCCCCCCCCCCACCCCCCAAAAAAAACAAATGCAAAGATTTTCTCGATTTTCCAGATATTTTCAGAAATGTTCTGAAATATCGATAATGGTGAAGATAGCCAATCTACAAGCTCACAACGCGTCGCGATCTGCTATTTTCACAATGTTTGAAATAGAGTTCAAGTGGTTAGTTCATAATGTACTTTTTTTTCGCCTTCATAAAAATGTAGTGCAGTCAAAAAAACAACAGTTGTCTGTTGTCAAGTAAAGTACAGCTACTCAAAAGATGTACTTAATAACTGTCCGCCATTGACTGTGTGTAGTACAGTAGTAATGGATGAATACTATCTGCAGTACTCACAGCGATACCGAAACGAGTGATGCTGTCCTCCTGACACTGGTTGATGACATCATCAAGGAGGGACTCGTCGTGTGACTCGCCGTCGGTGACGACCACCATCACCTTGGTGGCGCCCGGCCGCGCGCCATGGGCAGGCTGGAAAGCCTCCTGTCTGTCAAATAAACAAATACATGAATAAATGAATAAGTAGGTTAATAATAATAATAATAATAAGGGTAATAATAATAATAATAATAAGGGTAATAATAATAATAATAATAATAATAATAATAATAATAATAATAAAGGAAGGAAGGAGGGGAAGGAGGGGAAGGAAGGGAAGGAAGGGAAGGAAGGGGAAGGAAGTAAAGATACCTTGCAAAGTCGATGGCTCTGAAGGTATTTGTCTGCAGGCCGTACAGCTGAGAGATGGTCGCCGTAGCAGCCAACAACGACTCTCTGGACGAATGGCTGTTGAGATAAAACTCCACCTTCGGATCGACGCCATATTGGATGATACTGACCTATAAAAAACAACCAATCATATTGGATTATACTGACCTATAAAAAACAACCTATCATATTGGATGATACTGACCCGTAAAAAACAACCAATCACATTGGATGATACTGACCTGTAAAGAACAACCAATCATGTTGGATGATACTGCCCTGTACCTCAGTATTTGCTGGTCCACTAGTAACATACTACTTGATTTGCTGGTCCACTAGTAACTAACTACCTGAGTATTTGCTGGTCCGATTTTCATGGTTTCTATGAGTCTGTGCAGGAAGCTTGTCACTGGTGCCCAGGGATAGATGCTGTTAGAGCCGTCCAGCACGATGACAATGTCTACGGGACCTCCACATGCTGACAGACAGACAGACAGACAGACAGACAGACAGACAGACAGATTTTCAGAAAAAAATCTAAACATAAAATCAGAGAATCTTTACTTCAAAGGGAAAGGTGAAAATCTGAGAACTCTAATGTTGCGTTCACACCGACAGATACAAAAGTTACAAAGCAACGCAGCATATATGTCGCCGAATCGCTTTTGAAATGTTGATCAATACGCTCACTGACGTAAAGCATGCGTCCGATAATCCAGAAAAATATAAATGAAAATATAGGGGTAATGTCTGCATTCCGACATCTCACTACTCCGACTAGTGGCTTCCGCGTGCGGTTAGGGTTAGGTTTAGGGTTAGGTATAGGGTTAGTTAACGTCGGAAAGGCGATATGTCGGAAAGGCGACATGTAACCGAAAATATAAATCCTGGGGTTAAAAAGAACACGATGGAAATAATTACTTTCCTCACTTCAAGGGAAAGGCTCGCTCAACTCGAGGACAGTCTGGAGAAGTACATGAATCTACTAGGTTTCAGATAACACGTTTATAAGATATAGAAGTTATCCGCACTCTCTGTAGAGGTCTTAGGAGTCTTTTTTATAATGTTTATGATCCGCAGCAGCAGTCTACCAAACAGACACGTGTCGGCACGCGGGCCTTCGTATGTGTTTCTATACTAACACTGCAGCTTTATATGTTCATGTCGCTGGCTTTCATTGAACATTAATGGTACTCTGTAGCTTTCTTCATGTCTCTCGCTTCCATTGAAAATGAACGGTAGCCTGTAGCTTTGTGGCTGCCGTTGGCCAGTGTGAACGCAGCATTACTTTGAAAATAGCAAGTGAGCGGTTCTCTTACTTTGAAGGGCCGGCACGATGGCATGAAGTGCGTTGTCCTTCGCGCAGACTCCAGGCAGGAAGTACTGACTTCCACACTGCTGAGCCCACAACGGAGCACATGCCTGTTTCAAAATAAAATGTTCAACAATGCACATTTCAGATCAGAAACTGTCTGGACAAATAAAGTGAGATTACTAACATTTTCAATTTTCCATTCATTAGAATGATGAAAAATGATAAGAGACTGCAAGACATAATGACTTATCTATATATATACAATTTGAATCCTGCGCCATGTCGGTTGTCAGTATGTACGTACGTTGTATGTGGCCAGTGTGACGTAATCTGACATCACGCCAGTGTGACGTAATCTGACATCACGATGAGACGGTCGTCCCGAATATGGACACAACGCCAGTGTGACGTCAGCATGACATCACATCCTACCTATAAATTCTAGGATGCCGTCAGATCGCACCAGTTCGACGGCTTCCATCCTCAACACAACCCACGTCAGATCGCACCAGTTCGACGGCTTCCATCCTCAACACAACCCACGCCGCCAAAATGACCACCACTTCACCCCACGAAGGAACTCTCTCCACCACAATGACGGGTTTGGGTCCTTGCAGAGGTGATGTACGTCACCTCTTTGTGAAGTGGGTATTTTCAAAGCCTGCCGTGGATTTAGGGGAGCACAAAACTCTCTCTCACACTGTGAGGTGCCTGTCATGGGGCACTGCCAAGTGGACGACGCGTCGCGCTACGCGGCCCGAACTTCTAGTTTAATTACAATTATCATTATTATTGCATTTGGGATTTAATGAGATTTAATGAGAAGATTTTTTTTTGTTTTATTATTATTATTATTAATATTTCACATGTTTAAAAAACATTTTTCAATAAGTATAGTGAATAATTATAGAAGATCTACAAGCTCACAATGCGTCGCAACGCAACGCGTTGTGAGCTTATATCTGCTATTTTCACTAGTTTGGAACCCAAACTGGAGTTTTTTTTTCTCTTTTGGGCCTCGAGCAAGAAAGTTTGGGAACCACTGATTTAAGTTGTACATGATCTTTTTTTTAATATATAAAGGCAGTAATTGTTGATTACTTTTAAAATGTCAATTCAATTAAAGGAAATACATATAACATTATAATAGCAGTCATCACTGATGTCACTGATGAATTGAGTACAATGGACCACCTTTTAGCATGACTTCACTACATGTATTACTAACAAACTTGTTAATAAAGTATTCAATCAAACAATCAATCAAACTCACCATAAAATGTCCATCAGAGCTTCGTGTTAAAGTCAGTCCTAAACTCATATTAACGTCGACATTTTTCACTTCAGGGAAAACGATGGATTCTGAAACATACAAAAACATAAACATACAGTATATACAATACACTGTAATACCAGTAGTACTAATGTTCGTAATGGTGGCATTGGTGGCAGGACAGGTGAACCTCGCACCTGGGAGGCGGAGTTTGTCACAGGCGGAGCCCAAAGACGTGATGTCACAGCGGAAGACGTCCCCCTTCCTGTTGCCGGGGTAATCACTCCACGGAGAGCCAATCAGAATCCTGAACACACAACCCAATATATATGTATGAAAAAGTATTAATTGGGCATTCACAATTAATCGGTCATGATATTGGTATCAGCAATATCGGCATTCAAAATACAGTACCGGTATCAAACCGATAAATAACATATCGATTTTAGACAATATTACATTTTATAATATGTATGTTTGAATGTGAAGCTGAAAAAGCCTTTTGTGACAATGAAGGCTGCACATTCAATCACTGTTTTCTGGAGAGGCTTCCCATATCAATAAGTTGGAAAAACTATAAATAAAAATACATGTACATGGTTTGAAATGGATAAATATGTGCATCAGACATATCATGTCCATAGCGCTCACACACAGTGTGGATATCATGTCCATAGCACTTCATAGGCGGCAGT
>NC_139944.1:3766700-3839200 GCF_963454915.1 Gymnoscopelus microlampas
GGCAGGCAGACAGACAGACAGACAGACAGACAGACAGACAGTAGCAAGTACCAACGATATCAGAGAGTCATTCGTAGTAGGTAGGCTACTAGTCCAAATGATATGTGTACCAGTGTTAAAGTATTACAGGTGCTACAGCTTATATGTAGTAATAGCACACATACTCTTCTATAATTAAAAGAAGTAGGAGCCAATGTGTAGCAGTGGTGGAACTGTGGAAGAAGCTACTGATATCTTGTACTACAGTAAAAATGTCAATACCACAATGTAGAAATACTAATGTAAAGTTCTGTATTCAAAATGTCACTGGAGTAAAAGTACAAAAGTACTATTAGCATCAACATAAATACCAAAAGTAAAAGTATACTCATTATGCAGAAAGTTTTCAAATGGGGCTGACGTGGTTAATGTATGTTTTTTTTAAACTACTATAGTAACTACTAAAGTTTTCAAATAATTGTAGTACAATATTTGCCTCTGAGATGTAGTGGAGTAGAAGTAAAAGTACTGAAAATTGGAAATACTCCAGTTAAGTAAAAACATAGCTCAAAATTATTCTTAAGTACAGTAGGCTACTTGAGTAAATGTACTTAGTTACTTTACACCACTGTAGCTATAGAAGTGTAGTAGGCTAGACCATATTTAATATTTTTAATTTCCAGTACTTACATTTAATCCACAGTAACAGCAAGACCGTCGCACACTGCGTTTCCATCGCGTTCAACTCCTTTACAAAATAATGATCAATTAAAACAAAACAAAATAACCATCTGTAGCAATAATCAACTGATCAAAGTGATCAATCGATCATAGATCTCTCAGCGTGCGTGTCCTTCTGTCTGTCTGTCTGTATGTCTGTCTGTCTGTCTGTCTGTCTGTCTGTCTGTCTGTCTGTCTGTCTGTCTGTCCGCGCGCCCGTCACTCCTGACAGAGAGAGAGAGAGAGAGAGAGAGAGAGAGAGCGGAGGGGAGATTGAGAGAGAGAGAGGGGAGGGGAGGGGAGAAAGACAGACAGTGCACGGGGGCTGGGGGAGAGAGAGAGGGGGGAAAGGAGAGAGAGAGAGAGAGAGAGAGAGAGAGAGAGAGAGAGAGAGAGAGAGAGAGAGAGAGAGAGAGAGAGAGAGAGAGAGAGAGAGAGAGGGGGGGGAGGGAGGGGGGAGAAAGGGAGACAGTGGGGGAGAGTGAAAGAGAGAGAGAGAGAGAGAGAGAGAGAGAGAGAGAGAGAGAGAGAGAGAGAGAGAGAGAGAGAGAGAGTCAGTATAGTTGCCACCTGTTTATTTACCTTTCTCAACAGCCACTCCCTTTTTATCTCACCCTCTTTGAGCTTCAACATGATCTGCATGATGCAGAGCAACAACAACAACAACAACAACAACAACAACAACAACAACAACTATAAAATAATAGATGCAGACTTCATCTATTATTTTATAGTAATGAACGATGTTACTATTATGAGGTCGCTCTGCTGGACGTGCATGTATTAACAGACAAGTTGTACTTCTAGACTCTGACCAACAGATGGCGGTGCAAACCCACACTCCCACCTGACTGGGATAGAAGGAGTCCTCAGTCCTCTATAGTGCTTCTCAAACATTTCAGGCATATTTGAACTGCATGGGGACCCCCCAAATTATTATAAACCGAGGACCCCCCAAAATAATCATATTTGAACTGGGGACGCCCCAAATAATCTTATTTGAACTGGGGACCCCCCACCCTGATGCACTTGGAATTGTAGGAGTTGAGGCATTACATTCAGTTTGACTTCCACACACATGTTTGACCATATAGTATAGTCTGTTGATTGCTTTTAACGCAGAAATTGTCTTATTTTCATTTTAGAGGGATTAAAAAGGTATTACAAGTTTTTTAAATTAGCACTTTAGAAATGTGCAGATAGAAAAAAATCATACTACCTATGGATTATGATGTAGTCTATCATTCAGACTGCATCTAAAACTGACTTTCTTCCTCTCAATACAATCTATAACCGTTTATGGAGATTTGTTCTTGGCTGTCCATATAATATGACTCATGAAAATCTTAACTTGCCATCTCCCACATTAAGACGACAGCAGGGTGCTGGTTACATTCATTTGAATGATCCACAGCATCTCAAACAGTATATTGTTCCTTGCTCTTCTAAACATCAACTGAGACATTGTGCACAGCAGGTTTCCTCTGATGTTCCAAGAAGAGTATCTAAATCAGTTGCCAACACATCCTTTAGGTTTAAAGCTCCTTCTGACTGGAACAGTCGACCTAGCTGTTCATATCCGGTCAATAACCTCTCTTCAATTGTTTACAACGGCGCTGTCCTCTCACCTTGAGATTACCTGTTCATGACTATATATTAACGTATCTATGACGCACTGATTCATATATGTGTTCTGTGAAGTGTTGTTGTTTCTGTTGTTGCTGTTGTTGTTGTTGTTGTTGTTGTTGTTGTTGTTGTTGTTGTCGTTGTTGTGTTATTGTGTTATTGTTTTATGTTTTGTTTTCCTCCCTTGGTTGATATTCTTTGAATAGTCTGTTTTATTTTTTTAATGTATGTATTATGTCTTCTCTCATCTGTAATCTGTGGATCCCCTTGAAAACGAGATGGTTCATCTCAAGGGGATAAAGAATTTCAACACACCCCAGGGGGTCCTCAGAGTTTCTATAGGGGGGCCGCCAATGTTTTTGTGAAAGGACCTTTTTTTTTGTTTACAATACCATAGCATTTCTATTCTGGCGGGGGGAACATTTGCACGTTGCAGCGTTGTGCTGAAGAGGTTTGGCGTAGAGGGAAAAAAGAGCAGACCAAGTACAGAGTCAAAGGTTAAGTTTATGTGTATTTTAATATAAAATACACATTAACATAAGATTAATCCTACATAATTAAAATAAAAGATAATTTGTTGCTCTCCCCTCATGGAGATACTTGCGGATTATACCAGGGTCAGTCCACCCTTAGGTGAACACGCACTGACCCTCTGCACCTTAATCCCCATGTATAACGCACAAACTTTTTTTGTTTTTTTTATTTTTTATTATTGCACGCCTTTTCTCTCTCTAAGCACCTTAGCGTTTATAAGTATATCATGCACAGTATACATACATTGCTGATATGCTCAGGCACCTTAGTTTGTCTCTTATCTCAGGTACTTTGTAAATATGTAGATAACCTGTTTTTTGGCCTTCTATTGTTCTCTTGTTGATCTCCTTCCCACTTGCCCCCTACCCCTCTTCTTCTTCTCTCTCCCCACTGTTCTTTCTACGGAATCTAACGTTGCGATGGGAGTGATGTACAAAAACGAATTTCACCCACTTTTTACCTTGTAAACCTGTGATGTGACAATAAACCTGATTCTGATTCTGATTCTAATGTGTAAAAAAAAAAAAACATTTACACAACACTGATAAAGTGCTGTCAAACAAGTGAAGCTATATATGTAATCTATGAAAATGTTTATACAACATGTAGAGGGGCCGGGGGTCCCTGCTTCATCTCTCTCTCTCTCTCTCTGCTTAAGGGTCAATTGGCCTGAACGAACATTGAACGTTGAACGCTGAAGACCCCTGGCCTAAAACCTCCAGTAGCAGACAGTAGCAGTAGCAGCATATAGCTGCAAAATGATACAAATGCATGAAGATCATAAAAGGTAAAAAAAAAAAAAAAAAGACGATTTACATACAAATAAAAAACAGGAAGAAATACATATATATATATATATATATATATATATATATATATATATATATATATAAAAACATATAGACCCCTTAACAGACGACGTCACACTGATAAGAACCAGTATGCGCACAACCAGTATGCGCCCAATGAAACCCATTCTGTCAGGTCTCGCTAGGACGCGCCTCACTAGCCAACACACAAGAGGGGGTTGGGGTGTGCTGAAACCAGCGCACCCCGAAACAACAGGTTGAGAATTGATTGCGTGAAACAATCACCTGTGCGTCTCAATGTTGGTAAACAAATAATTGGTCTAGTCAGAATGTTTTGGTGAAATTACATTACATTACAGTCAAATTGATGTTTCAATATAGTATTACATTTGTATTATTCAATAAACAGTCATTTAAGTAGTGAAATAAGTTCTAGGAGAAACTTGGTAGACTGGGATCAACTAGATCAACTAGACGAAAAAAAGTTGTGCAAGCATGTATGTGTGTGGGCAAATGACCGGATACAGTAGGGCGGGTTCTAGACCAGATTAGATCACGGAGCAGCGAATAGACCCAGACTGTGAAGTTGCCACGCACCGTGACTTCGCTGCCTGGAGTGTGAACGCACGTCGGGGATGACGTAATGACGCAGTAGGCCTACGTAATATGGCTCTGGTAATATAGGCAGATGTGACTTATCTGCGTAATATAGTGGACAGCGTTGCCATGTCCGCTTATTCTAAGCGACTTAGGGATGTTTTTCTGTAAAGTTAGGTTTAAAGTAGCCTAGTCGCTTCTTTTGGGCTTGTTTTCATAGACCTGGTTGCTTGTTTCTCTCGCAAAACCTGGCAACACTGCCAATGCGGCACTACGTAACGTAGCACATCATCCTAAGGAAACAATTACGGCGAGGCACGTGTGACAAAGAGGTACTGAGAGGAAAGCAACGGACGTTTTTCCACGGTGTAAACATGGGTTGTTGAGTATCCGACGTATGACTAATAGACGCGCTTAAAACACCCGAAACAAGGCGGTTTAAACCTGTTCAAAGCTGTTCTGTTCAGCCCCCAGACCCAGAGACAACTGGCATATTGGTTAACATTAAGTAAAACGGTTTGATTGTTACACCGGAACTGGTGACTCGAATTATTTGACTCCAGAGAGGTGCTGTTTCCCAGAGGTGAGGAGATGCAAACACTTTGGCTGTGGTGGAAAAAGTACTCTTTTTTTTAACTTAAGTATATGTATCATTACATGTAGAAATACAGCTGTCCGGAATTCAAAATTTACTTGAGTAAAAGTATAAAAGTATTGGTATCAAAATGTACTTAAAGTACCAAAAGTACTCATTATGCAGAATGTCCCATTTCACAAGTTATCATTATCATATGTATAAAATGTATAAAACATTATTGGAAAATATCAGATCTACAAGCTCACAACATGAGCTTGTAGATCGGCTACTTTGAAATAGCCAAAGTTTAAATAGGCCTGAAGTGGTCAGCGTTTAACAAGTAACTAAAGTTTTTCAATAATTGTAGTGGAGTAAAAGTACAATATTAGCCTCTGAGATGTAGTGGAGTAAAAGTACTGAAACTTAGAGATACCCTGTAAAGAAAAAGTTCCTCAAAATTCCTCAAAGTGTTGAGTAGATGGTCTTAGTTACTTTACACCAGTGTTTCCCAACCTTTTTGGTGCCAAGGCACACCTGGCATAGCCAAAAGATCCCAGGGCACACCTAGATATATTGTGTGTGTGTGTGTGTGTGTGTGTGTGTATATATATATATATATATATATATATATATATATATATATATATATATATATATATATATATATGTATGTGTATGTGTATGTGTATGTGTATATATATATATATATATGTGTGTGTGTGTGTGTGTGTGTGTGTGTGTGTGTGTGTGTGTGTGTGTGTGTGTGTGTGTGTGTGTGTGTGTGTGTGTGTATGCTATAATTGTATTGCTGCTACAAAATATTTACTCATGTACACAAGGTGTAATAAATATATTTTTGGGTCAGTGCAATGAATGGAGGAGTCTGATTTCACCTTACCAGAGTAAAACTTCTTTGATACTAAACCCAATATACTAATACAAACACAACATCCAAACATTTATGACAGCACTCACTCAACAAATAACTTTAAAAAGAGAAAAAAAGGAAAGAGACAGTGCCTCAGTTTCACCTATTTATTTTTGGAAACCTACAACTTGTTTTGCTTTGATGTCATAATAAAGAAATACATGTTCAATTTGGCCTAAAAATATATAAACTTTGTCAGTGCAATGAATGGAGGAGAAGGATTTGAATTTTAAGATTTGTAAAAAAAATAAATAAAGAAAAACTTTTTAGGCCACAATACAACTGTCTTGGTGTGAAACTTGAGCTTGTTTTGCTGAACACAGAGTTTGTATCCTGGCTGAGACCCATGACAAGCACACACACACACACACACACACACACACACACACAGAGCTCCTGGTCAACTGTTCTCTGTCTCTCTCTGTGTTTATTTTTCATGTGAGTAATGGTTGAAAACCTGAGCTCACACAGGCCGCTATTGTTCTCGGGGTGGTTGGGTAGGTTTACACCTTCAGACGGCAAGTAAAGGTCCGCTGCACAGCGGTTGGGAAACGCTGCTTTACACCACTGCACTTTGGTTGTATTTTAGGATAGTACTAGTATAGTAGTATAGTTGATTTAGTATAGTAGGACTTCTATTATTCTGAAGGTATTTGTGCAGACAAAGGGCAATGTTGTCTAGTATTATCTACACTGTTATTAGGTTGTTACTTAATAATAGCAATTACAGTTGGGTTACATCCTGATAATTATGTAACATAACTGTAAATGCTATGTAGGCAACTCATTTCTGTTTCCCATTATAGTCCATTTGAAACCAGTGGTTCACTGCGAGGCGTTGTAAAGCTTGCCATGAAATGGCATTCATAAAATTGTTGTGTGTGTGTGTGTTTTCATCTTTTTTGCAGTTAGCAGAATCTTTCTTGAGAGAGCACATCTTCAGCAACACACCATTAAGCAGTAGCTAGATCTCCTCCAGCATTGGAGTGCTGTGTGCCTGCATACCTGCTTTGTAGAAGAGGGTTAGTCTTTTTGGGGTATGTATATTTTGGTATATTTGAGGGGTATTTGGGATCGATGATATGATGAGAAGAATACATTTGATCCATAATATAAAATAAAAAAAAGACATTTAAAGGGCAAGTTCACCCCCAAAACATGTTTTTCCTATCACTTGTTTACCCCATGAAGCCTTGAATTCATGGAGCTTTGTTTGTTTTTGTCGCATACCTGATCCAATATTTCATTGATTGAAGTAAATTGAGGGCTCCAAACTCCAAAACGACTCTCACAGTGTAATCCAAGGAGTACTCTGAGGAGATATAAGTGAACGTTTTAATGTAGTTTTGCTCTTGTTACGTTTGGCCTCTTAAAGCCTCTATGCACACAGCCATATTGGAAAGAAATGGGGCCTCTTCCTTACTTCACAGGTGTTACCAATGATACTAATCTCTGTTCCATTCTCCAATAAACAGTCTGTTTAATGGAGAGTGGAACAGAGATTAGTATGATTGGTAACATGGTTCCTTGAGGGGGGTTCCAAATGGCCCCTTACGGGTGTGTAACTCTGGGAGTGTTTAAATGGACCTTTACGAGTCCATTTGATTCCATTTGTACACTCTCAGAGTTATGGGAATTGGTAACACCTGTGAAGGAAGTAAGGAAGAGGCCCAATTTCTTTCCAATGTGGCTGTTGTGTGTAGAGCCTATTAACTTCAATTCGTCAACTATTGGAATGTTGAATCAGGAATGCGACAAAAAAGTGAGTAACTGATAAAAAAATTAAAATAAACATCATTTCTCCTTTAACACATTAAGACCGTGTCTTAATGTCTGCTATAAAAAAATAGCAGATATACAAGCTCATAGTGTCACCGTATGAGCTTATAGATCTGCTTTTATTTTTTAAGATTTTGAAAATGTGTGCAAATCTTTGAATATATATTTTTTTAAAGAGGACATTTGTAACTCAAATGTTTGCTTCTGGGGAATCTACAAATGTCTTTTAAATCCTACGTTTAAAAAAAAAAAAACGTTGCTATAATCAGTGGACCTCAAACATTTTCATGTCAAGGACCCAAAATGATATGTATTTGGCCGCGGACCCCCATCTCAAATTATGTTGTACTAGGGAGCACAGAGCAAAGATTTGAGTAACACATTTTCACGATTTTTCAAAAATAGCAGATCTACAAGCTCATGGCGCGGCACTCGGTGCCACGCTATGAGCTTGTATATCTGCTATTTTTGAATAGCCAAATAAATCATAAAAATCCCTGGATTTAATGTGTTAAATAATACTAATAATTATTAGTACTGTTAAAAAAATATGTATCGTTTCAATCTGCATGATGCCACTGATGTCATCCCTTCTTCTCTTCCAGGGATCAGCATGGAGGCCACAAAGGTTTTAACACATAACAAGACAAAAATTCGAGATATTCTCATGAGAAACATTCACTATGCTATCGGCCATGTGTTTGAAGAAAAGTTACTGGTACACTTTGAATACACCAACCTGAAAACCATCCCTCTTCCATTCGACGCAGCCACTGTACTTGTGGACAAAATGCTTTACAGGGGGGAAACGACTTGCAGGACATTCGTGCGTCTGCTACAAGACAGAAAACTAACGGACGAGTTTCCTGAGCTGAGGACACTGCCGTGGCACAGCCCTCCAGCCTTGCCTTCAATTGACCCATCCACCAGTTGTGTTACAACTCAAATCTGTTCTCCTGTTCAAGTTCACAAAATTGATACAACTCGAATTGGTTCTCCTTTTCAAGTTCACAAAAAGGGTGATGACAAAGGTAAAACCTGAATAGCGTTTACACTGTTAACTGTGTGTGTGTGTGTGTGTGTGTGTGTGTGTGTGTGTGTGTGTGTGTGTGTGTGTGTGTGGTCGGAATTGGCCAAACATGACGTGGGTTCGAACATATCAATCTTCGAATGTATATTATGCATTCAATGTTTTATTAGTGTATTATGCGTTGACACATCAACGTTTTGGCGAATGGCCTAGGTACCGCTCAGATAATGTATTATCTAGGCGCTAACAAGGACAATAGCCAAAACGTGGTCCACACCCCTGATTAAATTTGCGCACGGCGCAAATTTAATCAGGGGTTAAATTTGCACCATATACCGTCTAAATAGGGTCCTGAATGTTCAGACAGTTGTTTACATGTTTTCCCACTGTCTCACCCACAACTCAATTTTCATTCTCCTCATGTTCAGTGAGACACTTTGTCGACCAGCATCGGCCTTCACTGATTCAGAGAGTGACCATGGTCGCCCCCATCCTGGATCTGCTCCTTGATAAGGGAGTCCTGACCGGTGAGAACTACAGTATTGTGAGGTCGAAGCACACCAATACGGAAATGATGAGGGAAATCTATAAAGTCCTGGATTCCAGTGGGCCAAAGGCCAAAGAAATCTTCTACAGAAGTCTTGAGGAAAATGAGCGGTATCTTCTCAACGATCTGTAAGTAATTATCATTTAAAGTAATTTTTAGGCCAAACATTTTCTACAAGATAATGTACATTTTCCTAATCCCCCCCCCCCCCCCCACACAAATCATGAGCTGATCCGATCCGCCCCAAAATATTTTTCACACATTGAAGTGCCTCTAAACAATACGAAGATGTTATGTTATATTTTTATCGTTGTCTAGTTAAGTTTTCGAGAGGGAGGGGTATGTGATGTGATCTTCAAGAGACAAACAGCTTCTGGATTCTGATTGTATCGACTTTGCCTACTTTGTAAAAGGATTTTCTTTTTGTTCATAATCTCAGAATAAGCTCTCTCTCTCTCTCTCTCTCTCGGACAGAAGAGAGACCACTAGTGACGTCAGAGCAAAGGGTGTCAACAAATTCAGCAAGGTGATGCTTATAAACTAATCTAATCATACAGTGATTTACTTCATATGCTCTGCTTTGCATCCTACCTCTGGTATTAAATCCTACTGATTTAGTGACTACTGTATCAATATTTTTGTCTTTATACGTTGTGGCTCCTCAGGGCACTGATGACGCGGAGGAGAGAACACGCCTCCAGCGTCCCAGGTGGGAATCGAACCCAGGATCTTCGAGCTTTGAGGGGACAGCGCTACCGACTGCGCCACCGTGCCCCATACCAAATGTATTGTTTCCAGATCCCATTCCAATTGGCAATGGCTGCCTTCCAAAATGTGTGGGCCCTGGGTAGGCAACCCGGCCTGGTGGTTGTTTTCCTGATTGCTTTGCTTTCTGTCTTTCAGATCAGTGTTTCACCGAACGTTCTTATAGAAGACGCAACCAATGGATACAGGTAACTCATCCTAAACAGCTTCATTGGTACCTTCCTATATAATTTAATGATAATAATGCATTTTATTTATAATGCACTTTACATTCTTGCAAATCTCAAAGTGCTACAGGGTTTAAAAGCATGGCATAAAAACAGCATAGGCAACCAAACAATTACATGGGACCCGACTAGGCGAGACTAAAAGGTAAAATTAAAACTAGGTAAAAAAAAAAAGGCCCAGGAAAAAGTAAGAAAACGCTTTGTTAAAAAAGTAGGTTTTTAGTCCATTTTTAAACGCATCAGTGGACTGTGGTGCTCTCAGGTGATCGGGGAGGGCAGAAGGCCCGGTCGCCCATGGTGCGGAGATTGGTGTTGGGGACAAAGAGAAGATTGGTGATTTAGTAGTAGAATCTGTGTATTTGAGCCCATGAGCTGATCACTCACAACAGCTGAGTCATCCTGTTTACAGTAACGTTTCTATTGAAACCAACCACTCTGATTGTAAATGAATTGATGCAACGTGACAACTAATGAAGTCAATAGATGATTTTTGTTTAAATGGTTGTTTTGTGTCACAGGCTCAAGTTCACCAGGGCGGGGCTGTTCCAGTGCAGTCAGACAGGGATGTGGTTTAAAACGACAGGGGAAGGAGAAGTCCTCTACAGGATTCATCAGTGGGACGAAAGACAGCTCCAGTCCACAAGAAGTACTGCTGCTGGACCCCTGTATAGCATCGAGTGTCCTCAGGAGACTGTCTGCCAGCTGCTCCTGCCACACTGTGAGATCACACCTGGTAAGGACCCAGGGGTTGACGCTTACGGTTGCCCGACTGCCCGTGGCAAGTAAATAAAAGATTCGGGCAAGTGGTGTTTGCTTCCAGGTTGCCCAACGGGCAAGTGTGTTTGAGTGGAGAAGCAACCGTCTTCATTCAAAAATATTGACTATTCATGCAGAACAGACGGTGTGTGGACGTCACAATGTAACATGCAGAACTGCAAGGCGCACCGTTGCTACGATCTGCACCAAACTTGGCACCAACACTGGTCAGTGGTGTGCCATCAGAATAGTCATACCAGGGGCCACATTGGGGCGCCCCCGGGGGCCACAGGCACACCGTTGCTCCAATCCGCACCTAACATGGCACAAACACTGTTCTGGGATCTGCCATGATAAGAGTCACACTCAAAAATCTAAATACTACAGCAGTGTTTAACACCTCAGATGGCCATAACTCGTTGACCACAGTTCTGATCAGCGCAAATGAGGCTGGATTTGAAGGCCTTCAAATCTAGTGTGAGTAAAATCACCGGGCTCATTTGTTTATTTTTGGAACACAGTTCTTATATGACGCGATCTAAGATGACTCCGTGACCCAGGGGCTATAGCGACCTCTAGCAGAAGTGATTTCAGACTTCGGTTCACTATTGGCTCAGAAGGTAGAGAGGGTATCCTGGAACCAGAAGGTTCCTGGTTTGATCTCCGGCTCCTCCCCGGCTTCATGTTGAAGTGTCCTTGAGCAACATTGTACCCATAACTGCTCCTGATGACAGAGGAAACTATGCAAAAAAAAGCGTTTTGGATAGAAATCAAGACCTATATTTTCCTATCAAGTTTCCTTTTCAAAGTGACACAGTATAACAGACAATTTGTGGATTGTTGTATTTGATAAAGTCTCTGACAATAGAGTTGGTTTAAACATTTATAATGTCTCCAAACCTCTTCACAGGTGATCTGTCTGTGGCCCACATCACAGACGAAGGGCTGAGTCTCTTAAAACCACAGAAAGTGACCCAGACTCATGTGGTGGTAAATGTCACCCACCTGTCTTTCTATGGGCTCCTGAAGAGGACGGAGAACTGCTTTTCCCCAACTTGTGGTCAAGTTCTACTGTTCCTTCGACCGCCAGGGCGTCGAAAACAGATACTGAGTGTAATTCTGGTGCCAGGAAATCTGCCTACCAAAGAGGTAAAATGTTATCTGTTAAGTGGTTGAGAAGAGAAAAAACAAATGCAAAACAGGAGAGGCCTTCACTTTGTTTTGCTTTTCTTAAGTTCATAACCCCTACGCACCTGTCCATTTCAGTCAGTGGTGGAAAAAGTACTCAAATGTTTTACTTAAGTAAAAGTATCAATACTGCATTCTTGTAGAAGTACTCTGTTAAGTAAAAGTCTGGAATTCAAAATTAAGTAAGTAAAAGTACAAAAGTATTGGTATCAAAATGTACTTAACGTACCAAGAGTAAAAGTACTGGTCAGTGACCAGTACCTGACGAGTGTAGTTGTCTCCGCCAGGCCGAAAGGCATGGCGAGAGAGTATGTTTTACCGTCCGTCCGTCCGTCCGTCCGTGTGTCCGTGTGTCCATCTGTCTGCGAGCGGCTAATCTCCGGCACCGTTGGCCCGGTCGCTGCGAAACTGTGCACACACACTCCCTGGATGCCAATTCAGAACCTCTGACCCAAATTTTTCACATGGGGCGGTTATAGCGCCACCAGGAGGCCGATTTGTGCAAAACCCATTTTTGGATATTACTCTTATAGATTTTATCCAAACATCACGCAAATCGGTACACATTATCTCTATGGTCATGTGATCAAGACGGATCTATCTGATATGTCATATTCCATCCTGATTGGCTAAGGTTGGCTTCCAAAGTTTGCAGGATTGGTCCATTTTGAACAAAATGTCTCAAATCATGAATGCAGCGTGTGCTTTCTGTGAAAATGTGCACGCACATTCCCAATCCACCTGTTTCCTAGGCTTTTCACTGTGTTCCACTTCCTGTCTTTTGATCCAATGAAATCCAATGAAACCGGTCAGATGACTAATGATATCCAATGAAATCCGACAGGAAGTGGAAAACACAAGCCTAGGAAACAGCTAGAATAAATAAAGAAGGATGGATTACAGGGGCGTGTCCCAGCGTAGTACCGGGGTATTGCACATGCGCAGTAAAATCCTGCCTGAACATACAAAAAGGCTCAGTAGATGGCAGCGTGTGACCCTTAAACGGTAGTGTTTGTTTTGTGTCACTTCAGTAGCCACGGAGACCTGCTGAAGATCTTTATTTGCTGAAATTACATGTTAATATGGCCAAAACAAGTAGGCCTATTTAGTGCCATAATAGGCACAAATGTGTGGCATGTCACTGAATGAATATTAGCCCAAACTTGGATATGGGGGTTTATGTCACTTTGTTGTGGTTCTTTATAACTATGTAAGTCATTTAGTCCACTTGTGTATTAGAATTACAAACCTCCAGCTGTTTAGGTGCTGAGTGGAGAGAACAACAAACACACACCTCGACCGACTGAGAAGGGATCCTGGGGGGTTTTATGTAGCGCCTCTGCTGGAACACTCCGTCGTGCACTTCCTGATAGCACTGCGCATGTGCAATACCCCGGTACTACGCTGGGACACGCCCCTGTAATCCATCCTTCTTTTTTATTCTAGGGAAACAGGTGGATAGGCCGAGGAAGAAATGCCACCCTTTTCACCTTACCCTGTTATAGCGCCACCAGCAGGTTTCATTTAGCAAAACACATTTTTGCAATGCCTCAAATCATGAATGCACGCACATTCCCCTCCCCGTAGGCCGAGGAAGAAATGCCACCCTTTTCACATTGGTCTATTATAGCGCCACCAGGAGGCCACAATAACCTACCTGACCTGGCGGAGACCTGTGCTCCGAGGAGCACTTTTTCTAGTTTTTATTTAGTTCAGTTAACGAAAATGTTTTTTAAATTTTAGTTTTCGTTATTTTGTTAGTTTTCGTTAACTATAATAACAGAGATTCTGGAATAGTTGCCTGGCTTTGTGAGACTACTGTGTAGGCACCTTTGACAACCAATGCAAGGCCAAAGTTTATGAAAGCACAACGTCAAAATTCGCTGGTATTGATGTTAAGAAAGAGAGAGGTGAACAATGCGCTTGAAAAATCTGCTCACATACTGTACCAGGCATCATGATTGAAAAATCTGCTCACTTACTGTACCAGGCATCATGATTGAAAAATCTGCTCACATACTGTACCAGGCATCATGATTGAAATATCTGTTCAAAATATGTTTTATGTCGTTGAAGGTGAAAGTACAACGCGAGAAGGATGAACACATCGAGACCACCTCCGACTGCAATAATCTCACCCCAAACCAAGTCTACCGTCTGCTGTGTACTTCATATCACGTACAACCCGAGGTATCATACATTAAAAATACCTCTGTTTTATTTTTACGGTATGTCAGGAAGGTGCCGCACACCTTGTGAGCTTGTAAATCTGCGATTGTCGGCATGTGACACAGCAGTATGATATAATATGTATAGATTAACCTTAAGTCATCCGCGATAGTAATCACTTAACTTCTGCTAACTACCAGCCATTGTTAATTTTAGTTTCGTTTTAGTCACATTTTAGTCATTTGAAATGTTTAAGTTTTAGTCTAGTTTTCTGAAGTCGACAACATTTTTTTTGGCAGGTTGTGATTGCGTCGTAATTTAGACTTAGTTTTGTGCCGAAAATAGCCAATCTACAAGCTGTGGCGCGTTATGAGCTTGTAGATCGGCTATCTTCGGAACGTGACACCTTTGCGCAACCAAGCATAACATGACTTGTCTTAGTTCTACTGGATCTCTTCTCTAGCTAACATTTTAGTCTAGTTTTTATTTGTTGACAAAATAGTCAATTATATTTAGTCATAGTTTTAGTCATCATAGATTTTATTTAGTTTTTGTCAGTGAAAAAAAGGTAGTTGACAACAGTGAAAAAAAAGGTAGTTGACACAAAGTTTCGTCATAGTTTTAGTCAATGACATTAACACAGCTACTTGCCAAGTCCCTTGTAATGGCCAGGGCTCCCAATATTGACAAATAAAAGCCAGGGCCAAAACTGGATCACAAAATGGTTTGCCTTGCAGTTGCCATAGATTTCTATCACCGAAGATGAAACTTTTCCGAGCTCAGCTCTGAAAAGAGAGCTCAGCTCACATGTAGGTTCACTTAATATTAATGCTACTCAACCACTTGCACTGCTACAGCAACACGGTACAATAGTAATAGTTATGTCAGTTGAAAAAAACAAGGCACATCTTCCAAAAAAGTTTAAAAAGTAATTTATATATGCCCTGAAAAAGGCCATAAAGGCCGAAACATGTTGGGTTTTTAATTGTTAAAAAAATAACTATCCTTGTTAATTAAAGCTTTTTAAACTTTTTGGGAAGATGTGCTTCGTTTTTTTCAACACATTCTCAACTGACTTCGAAGGCTCCCCCCTTTTCTAACCAGATAGCACCTTCCTACACTGCATTTATCTTACACATACTTTAGAACGCTGCTGCGTAATCTTACACATACTTTAGAACATTGGTTCTCAAAGTGGGGTCCAGGGACCCCCAGGGGTACTTGAGGGGATACCAGGGGGCGCCCAGCTAAATGATTTATAGGAACCAAATGGACCCTTATGGGTCTCTAACTCTGAGAGTGTACAAATGGAACCAAATGGACCCTAATGGGTCCATTTGGTTCCATTTGTACACTCTCAGAGTTAAATTGACATCAATTTTACAATATAAATTGCGGTCCAAGTGATAGAAATGCCATTACATGGGGGTCTGACTGTAGCCCTAATGCATGTCAAACTGGTGATCCTTGAAATTGAAATGGTTGAGAATCACTGCTGGAGCTGTAAAAAATCTTCTCTTATATGGGGGTCCCTGGCTTATCTTTTCAAATGGGTGGTCCGCGGGCTAAAAAGTGTCAATTTGGGGGTCCTTGACATGAAAAAGTTTGAGAACCACTGCTTTAGAACACTGCTGCGTAATGAAGGAGTTCTTTTGCTTTTTTCAGTAATAAAGTGATCTCTGTTTTCCAGGCTGTGACTTATCGTCTGAACTATGGACCAAATTACCATCCAACATTTCAGGTGACGTTTGATCTCGATGCAGACGAGTTCACATTGCAATTACTGGGACCTGGGAAAGACCTTGTCTGGGAGCAATACATTGACCTTGCAGGTAAAGAAAGGCTAAGTTATTCTGTTTAATTGAATTATGAGATCTGTAGCATCTTTTTAATTTTCATACTATTGTTTCTGCTTCCCTATCACTTTGGTAGATGACAATTTGACAAACGTATACTTGTAAAAATGTAAGACGAATCACGTTTCCTTTCCAATTAATATTTAATAATTAAAGATCGAGTAAGTCATATTTTTTGGTTAAAACACAAAACACTATATTCTAGTTATTGCTATAGTGTTTGTTCAGTAACATCAGGTTGGTTTCCGGACCCGAAAATGCATTTTCTCTTTAGTAAAAAGCTGGAGCTCCTGCTTTTTTTCTATAGAGTCTATAGCAAATAGTACTATCAGAATATAGAGCAATTCAACACTTATTTTAACAAAGCAATATCACTTACCCTACCTTTTAGTAAGTGTGTTGGCTTGACAAAAATGCATAATTATAATTTTGTTTACCTCTGTATACCTAAAAAACTTAACAGTTTGTTTCATATTATCTCAGGTGTTTGCATTTAATGCTGTCTTTTTATTTGTATTGCAGCACAACCTCAAGTTGCAGCTGCATCTGTCCCAGGTGAGTGACGTTTAACTTTATTGACTCTAAATGGAGATGCTTTAACCCAATTAGACCGGGAACCCCGATTCATTGTTATACCGTTCAATCCGGGAACCCCTTTCGGTAATTAATACATTTTTGAATGAAAATCGGAAGTTTTTCTTAAAACGGAGGTCAGGATTTAAAAGGCGTTTTTAGAATCGGCCTCAGGTCTAAATGGGTTCATGTATTCTTAGCAGTGGTGGAAAAAGTACTCAAATTCTTTACTTAAGTAAAAGTACCAATACTGCAATATAAAAATACTCTGTTACAAGTAAAAGTCCAGAATTAAAAATGTACTTGAGTAAAAGTACAAAAGTATTGGCATCAAAATGTACTTAAAGTACCAAAAGTAAAAGTACTAAATATTTGAAAATAGCAGATCTACAAGCTCACAACGCGTCGCATCATGACGCGTTGTGAGCTTGTAGATCGGCTGTTTTCAAATAGCTTAGGTATAAAATAGGGCTAAAGTGGTTAATGTATGTTTCATAATATCATAATTTAGATCTGAAAAGTGTACAATATTAAAGTACAATATTTGCCTCTGAGATGTAGTGGAGTAGAAGTAAAAGTATTGAAAATTGGAAATACTCCAGTAAAGTAAAAGTACCTCAAAATTGTACTTAAGTACAGTACTTGAGTAAATGTACTTAGTTACTTTCCACCACTGTTTCTTAGACCTCAAACAAAGGCACATCAAATGCACTTCATGCTCTACTAAACCCCCTCCCTCCCTCCCTCCCAGCACTACCTCAAAGAGTGGCTGCATCTGTACCAGGTGAGTGCTGTTTAAAGTTGGTTGACACTAAATGGAAACATTTCATTTATTCTTAAACAAAGGCACATCAAACGCACTTCATGCTCTACTAACCCCCCCCCCCCCCCCCCCCCCCCCCTCAGCACTACCCCAAAGAGTGGCTGCATCTGTACCAGGTGAGTGCCGTTTAAAGGTTGGTTGACACTAAATGGAGACATTTAACTTTATTCTTAAACAAAGGCACATCAAACACAATACATGCTGTACTAACCATTTCATTTATTCTTAGACCTACTAGCATTACTCCCAGTCAAATCGATTCCCTGTCAAATTGTTTTCATTGCATAATGAAAAATCTGCAACCAGGGCTGCAGTAGAATATACTGATTTCGTTCTGGTCAGTTTTGTGTATCCCTAGTTAGTTCTTATTCAAAACAGTCACATACATGTCCTACAGCATATTGAGACGGATGTTTAAAATTCCATTTAACGATATAACTTTCCAGTTGACATCCATTATATTTCTACACTGGAAAGCTTATAACCTTTCATTCCTCTTTGCTTCAGCGAGTCACTTTGTCGACCAACACCGATGTTCCCTGATTGAGAGAGTGACGATGGTGGATTCCATCCTGGACCTGCTGCTTGGTGAGCGTGCAATCACGCAATACGGCTATGATCAAGTGAGGTCTAAGGCCACCACTATGGCGAGGATGAGGGAACTCTATACGTTCCTGAACTGCAGTGGGTCAAAGGCCAAAGACGTCTTCTACAAAGGTCTGGAGAGAAATGAGCCAATGCTTCTCGAGGATTTGAGATTTTGATCAGTCCTGAGGTTCCGATTCTGCAAAATGTTTCTGCAAAACGTTTTTCTGAAAAATGTATTAGATCTATCTTTTTTCTGAAAAATCTATTAGATCTATCTTCTATATCAGTAGTTTTCAAACTTTTTCATGTCAAGGATCCCCATTATGATATGAATTTGGCCGTGGACCCCCATCTCAAAATATTTTGTTCCAGGGACCCCCAGAAGCAAAGATTTGAGTTAATGTTTGCTTTAAAAGAATATATATATTCAAAGATTTGCACACACTTTCACAATTTTTCAAAAATAGCAGATCTTACAAGCTCATAGCGCGGAACCGCCAAAGTGTAAAATAATGCTTTTTTAGCTCAAATAAAAAAATGACACAGATGCGTTCCAGGTCTTAATGGATTAAGAAACTTCACCACCTCGAACTCCCTCCACTCCTCAACCACTGTATTTGCACTGTATTCTGATAGTACTTATTGTTATAGAGTGTTTGTTCAGTAACATGGGTCTCCCTGTCTCTCCAGCTCTTTAATGAAAACACATTTCAGGTTGTTTAAAATTGAAGCTGAAAAAGCTGTATTGATTGAAAATGTGCATAGTGTTCCAATTTTGTCTGCTCATTTCTTTGTGTCATCTCTTCAAAAGTCACATGTTTATCCTGTGCTAGTTCTGTCTCCTGATTGGATACAATTGGTATCCCGACCTGAACATTAAGTTTTATGTTTACCAAAGAGCTGGAGAGACGGGAAGGCTATTTTTACTGAACAATCGCTCTATAGAAATGATTACAGAATCAGAATATAGAGCTATTTGACACTGTTACTGAATACACACACTACTATAGCAATGTATTATCAGAATGTAGAGCTGTTTGACACTGTTACTGAATAGACACTATAGCAATGAGTGAATGTAGAGCTATTTGAAACTTAATTTAACTATTTAAACTATTTAATATATATTTTATATATATATATATATATATATATATATATATATATATATATATATATATATATATATATATATATATATATATATATATATATATATATATATATATATATCTCACTACATCACTTACCCTACCTTTACTGACATTATCGTGATATTGTACAATATGATTATACTACCAAATGCACAAATCAATTAGATCCCAGTGTGTTTGAGTCGCCTTCTACTGAGTAGCCATTCAGAGTGCTTGTGTTGTGTTGTGTTGTGTTGTGTAGACAGTTTGATTTATGCTTCAGTTGCACGGCAGTGTCATGCCTCGAAAACACCCACATCTCCAAGCTCACAATGCATGATGGCCTGATGCGTTGTGGGCCTGTAGAGCGGCTACTTTTGCAACCCGGTATAAATCAGGCATTATTACTAGGACTCGAGGCTGTCTTATACTAACAGACTGTTTTTTGGGTTGTTTTTTACACGCGTGGACGCTATGTTTGTCTTAATAAATTGATGATACACAATAGCATTGATTTCAGTGTTGTGGAATGTTCTTTTAAAATAATACTGTTGCTTGTTAAACTAACGCTTGTTGAAATAACGCAGCACGTACACTAAAAGTACAACTCGATCTAATCCATGCTGTGCTAAAATGAGTACACTTACAGACACATCACCTCACACATCAAATACTCTGATGACAAAACAAAGGCACATCAAACACTCCACGCAGCCACGCTGTATCCCTCCCTTTCATGGAAAGACAATAGAATGAACATTAGAAACTTCTCAGTTTTGATCAATGCATCACTTCTATCCATACACGATCCCATGTTATGTGTACTGTCTCTTGACCTCGCCTCTTGTTTTACAAAAGCATAATTCAACCCATCCTGTTGTTCCCCATGCTTTTTAAACATGCTGTGCATTTCCTGCAAAAACAAACCAGCATTACACATAGTTACTGTGTAAAGAAGAAAACGTCTACTCCATTCAGAGCAGTGAGCATTCATTAGTACGGTTAGGGGTTAAATGTCTTGCTCAGGGACACTTCATTGCATTGCTGGAATGCTCTGTGGCATTATGCGGACCTTTGTATTCTGACACAGTCACTCACCAAAACACATAGATGTGTATAACATATTTTTTGAATCAGCTTTCTGTTTTCGCCCATGAGAACAATAAGATCTTCTCTGTGAGTGCCTCCATCAGAAAGATTTCCAACTGAGGCATCACTGAACACCAGTGGTGGAAAAAGTACTTGAATGTTTTACTTAATGATTTCAGTGAGCATGCTCCACAGTTTTGGTGCATCAGATT
This sequence comes from Gymnoscopelus microlampas, assembly GCF_963454915.1. Classification (NCBI taxonomy): domain Eukaryota; kingdom Metazoa; phylum Chordata; class Actinopteri; order Myctophiformes; family Myctophidae; genus Gymnoscopelus; species Gymnoscopelus microlampas. The sequence continues at coordinate 3,787,206 of NC_139944.1, forward strand.
GAAAATGCTGCCTCTCCTGATGTATTTCTTTAAGGAATGAAGCACCTTTATAGTCAGTATCTTTGTACTTGATCAGTAAGAGGACAACGTATGAAACATTTAGAAAAGTCCAATCTAATCCAGATGTGAGGTCCAGTGAGGTCACTGACTAAACTCCTCCCACTCGTACATGTCGCTTTAGAACGATTCAAAACCACGCTTCCCTCTGACGACTGACAAAGACTGCCGTTTCAGACAGACTTACCATCCAAGAAAGAAAAAAGAAAGACTAGTTGGCACAGTCAGATTGTATTATTGCATTTATTTCATATTTACATAATACTGTATGGTCACTAGCAGGCAAAAACAGAGTAGAGATCTAGTACTCTAAATTCTATCTACAAGCTCACGCCACGTTGTGAGCTCTTATAAAGTTTTAAATTTGTATTATTTGTTTATTTTATTTTATGGAATGTGTTTTTTTTGTTTTTGTTCTCATTTTTTTATTATTTATTAAAGTCTTTTGAAAAATATTTTTAATTCATGGAAAATATAGATTGTTTTATTTTTTTATGTTTTGAAAAACATTTTTAAAAAAAGTAGGAAAAGAAGACAAAAAGTGGATCTTTACTCGCGACCCACAACAATGGTTCTGCGGCCCACACATGGGTCCCGACCCACTGTTTGGGAAACAGTGCTCTACAGTTTAGAGTAGAGATCTAGTCCTCTACACTTTGTGGGACAGGTTCCGTCTCCATGGCGAAGTCTTCTGTCCAATCACACTGCTCGTCTCCAGTTTCCGCGTTGACGTAGGATCCTCTCCGTTTGGACCAATAGCGGATTATCGCCACGCCCGCTACACACACTACCAGTAACACCAGTAACACCAGTAGCACTGGGGCTGCTAAACCTGATGGGAATTATAATATTAATACTAATCATATTACATGTTATTTGTATATCACATTTCATGCAGGGTTACAGGTCACAAGTAAAGTGCTTCACAATTTACCACGTAGGCATTTATCAGACACTCTTTATCTAGAGTGACTTACAGTAAACAAGGTAAACACATGCATAGAATGCAATATGCAAAGAGACAGTGTAGTGTCTCAGTAAACTAGGATCACAGGTAAACCAGGAACCTAACATCAGTCTAAACAATAAACCATCGAAAATAACAATGTGTACACTGAAACTATGGCATACCAGGTAAACAATGTACCTACTACCTAGCATACGTCTAAACAACATGCTATCTAGATTACATTTTAACACATTGATTGCCAAACACGAGAATCTTCGTGTTTGCAAATACACCCGTCGAGTGCCATTAACGAGAATCGTCATGTTTGCATTTTTTTTAATTATTATTTTTTTTCCCACAAAGAAAAAAACAACAACTTAGGAATCATAAGTTGTTTCGAATTGTAGCCACCTGTAAGTGCTCTTTTAGAAATCTGAAATCTGAACATATTTGAAGACGATAATGATAACTCTACGTTTGGTTCCTAAACCTTTGTAAGGATTATTCCTACAACTCACCTACAGACAACAGACGGTCCTGATTGGTTCCTGCCAGAAGACAATGTTAGATATGAATACACATTGTAATGTTAATGTTTAGTTATATATATATATATATATATATATATATATATACACACACACACACACACACACACACACACACACACACACACACACACACACACACACACACACACACACACACTCACACATATTGAGGATATAGTGTATGTGTGTGTGTGTGTGTGTGTGTGTGTGTGTGTGTGTGTATATATATATATATATATATACATACATACACACACACACTTACCAGTAGAATCAGTTATGATGGTTGTCACTGCAGAAGGAGCAGGTGTTGAATCTGGAAATGCTAAATTAAACAGAAAATACGTTTGTCAATTCAAATGAACGACAACACACACACAGAACCACTGCACAGCATCGGGCTCACAGACAACTTTAAGAAAGGCTATAATTTAACTCACCATTGTTATGGCACAGGCCGGCCGTAACTAGAAATTGCTCTTTCTGCGTTCTTTACATTTTTAGTACTGTATATTGTTGCGTTTATATCCATTCCCTCATTAACCGCAGTTGACGGCAGTGGCTCAGGGGTAGAGTGGTCAGTAGAGCGGCCGGATGGGAACCGTGAGGTTCCCAGTTTGATCCCAGGCTCCCCCAGAGTTAGTGTTGAAGTGTCCTTGAGCAAGACACTGAACCCCTAATTGCTCCCGATGAGCAGGTTGGTGCCTTGCATGGTTTCCTCCACCATCGGTGTATGAATGGGTGAGTGAATGGGTGAATGTAATGCATAATCTATGTAAAGCGCTTTGGATAAAAGCGCTATATAAATGCACCATTTAACACCTTGAAAAGTAATCGTTGTTTTTTTAATCCCACAATCTGCTCAGTTCTTCAGAATGCTCATTTGTTAATTGCATGGGCTGCTTTGTCTCAAGTTTCTATGTCTTATTGTTCTGTTATTGCATATTGCTTTTGCCTTTCATTCCTTGGCCCTGTTTATCGCTGCTTGCAGCTATATTGTTGTAGTTGTTGTTGTTGTTGTTGTTTTATTATGTGTGAAGTTCTTACCAATAACATCCGCTATCATGGTTGTTGCTGCCGGATCTGTCGCATATGCTGGCGCAGTTATCGGATATGCTGCCGCAGATGTCGGATATGCTGCCGCAGTTATCGGATATGCTGCCGCAGATGTCGGATATGCTGCCGCAGATGTCGGATATGCTGCCGCAGATGTCGGATATGCTGCCGCAGTTGTCGGAATTGACAACACACACACAGAACCACTGCACAGCATCGGGCTCACAGACAACTTTAAGAAAGGCTATAATTTAACTCACCATTGTTATGGCACAGGCCGGCCGTAACTAGAAATTGCTCTTTCTGCGTTCTTTACATTTTTAGTACTGTATATTGTTGCGTTTATATCCATTCCCTCATTAACCGCAGTTGACGGCAGTGGCTCAGGGGTAGAGTGGTCAGTAGAGCGGCCGGATGGGAACCGTGAGGTTCCCAGTTCGATCCCAGGCTCCCCCAGAGTTAGTGTTGAAGTGTCCTTGAGCAAGACACTGAACCCCTAATTGCTCCCGATGAGCAGGTTGGTGCCTTGCATGGTTTCCTCCACCATCGGTGTATGAATGGGTGAGTGAATGGGTGAATGTAATGCATAATCTATGTAAAGCGCTTTGGATAAAAGCGCTATATAAATGCACCATTTAACACCTTGAAAAGTAATCGTTGTTTTTTTAATCCCACAATCTGCTCAGTTCTTCAGAATGCTCATTTGTTAATTGCATGGGCTGCTTTGTCTCAAGTTTCTATGTCTTATTGTTCTGTTATTGCATATTGCTTTTGCCTTTCATTCCTTGGCCCTGTTTATCGCTGCTTGCAGCTATATTGTTGTAGTTGTTGTTGTTGTTGTTGTTTTATTATGTGTGAAGTTCTTACCAATAACATCCGCTATCATGGTTGTTGCTGCCGGATCTGTCGCATATGCTGGCGCAGTTATCGGATATGCTGCCGCAGATGTCGGATATGCTGCCGCAGTTATCGGATATGCTGCCGCAGATGTCGGATATGCTGCCGCAGATGTCGGATATGCTGCCGCAGATGTCGGATATGCTGCCGCAGTTGTCGGATATGCTGCCGCAGATGTCGGATATGCTGCCGCAGATGTCGGATATGCTGCCGCAGTTGTCGGATATGCTGCCGCAGTTATCGGATATGCTGCCGCAGTTATCGGATATGCTGCCGCAGATGTCGGATATGCTGCCGCAGATGTCGGATATGCTGCCGCAGATGTCGGATATGCTGCCGCAGATGTCGGATATGCTGCCGCAGTTGCCGGATATGCTGCCGCAGATGTCGGATATGCTGCCGCAGATGTCGGATATGCTGCCGCAGATGTCGGATATGCTGCCGCAGTTGCCGGATATGCTGCCGCAGATGTCGGATATGCTGCCGCAGTTGTCGGATATGCTGCCGCAGATGTCGGATATGCTGCCGCAGTTGTCGGATATGCTGCCGCAGATGTCGGATATGCTGCCGCAGTTATCGGATATGCTGCCGCAGATGTCGGATATGCTGCCGCAGATGTCGGATATGCTGCCGCAGATGGTTGATATGCTGCCGCAGTTATCGGATATGCTGCCGCAGATGTCGGATATGCTGCCGCAGATGTCGGATATGCTGCCGCAGTTATCGGATATGCTGCCGCAGATGTCGGATATGCTGCCGCAGTTATCGGATATGCTGCCGCAGATGTCGGATATGCTGCCGCAGTTATCGGATATGCTGCCGCAGATGTCGGATATGCTGCCGCAGATGTCGGATATGCTGCCGCAGTTATCGGATATGCTGCCGCAGATGTCGGATATGCAGCCGCAGTTATCGGATATGCTGCCGCAGATGTCGGATATGCTGCCGCAGATGTCGGATATGCTGCCGCAGTTGTCGGATATGCTGCCGCAGTTATCAGATATGCTGCCGCAGTTATCAGATATGCTGCCGCAGTTATCGGATATGCTGCCGCAGTTGTCGGATATGCTGATGCAGTTTTCGGATATGCTTCCGGATCTTTCAGATATGCTGCCGCAGTTGTCGGATATGCTGCCGCAGTTATTGCATATGCTGCTGGATTTGTCGCATATGCTGCCGCAGTTGTCGGATATGCTGCCGGAGTTATCGGATATGCTGCCGCAGTTGTTGCATATGCTGCCGCAGTTATCGGATGTGGTGCCGCAGTTATCGGATATGCTGCCGCAGTTGTTGCATATGCTGCCGCAGTTATCGGATATGGTGCCGCCGTTTTCGCATATGCTGCCGCAGTTGTCGGAAATTCCGGATCTGAAAAGTTAGACAGGGAGTTCCGGTTTTGTACTTGGACCAACACTATTCACTTCATAGGCACAAAGAGAAGTCCATGCAGCGAGCTTCAGTCAGTTGAAGTTAGAAGGGCTCAACAGGGATAAACTTGAATTGGAGAGAATAATACCTGGGCACTTCAGGAGAGACTACCTAATAAAATACTAATAAAACCTGGGCACTTCAGGAGAGACTACCTAATAAAATACTAATAAAACCTGGGAACTTCAGGAGAGACTACCCTAATAAAATACTGTAATAACGGGCACTTCAAGATAGATTTCCTAATAAAATACTGTAAAAACAAGTGTGTGTGTGTGTGTGTGTGTGTGTGTGTGTGTGTGTGTGTGTGTGTGTGTGTGTGTGTGTGTGTGTGTGTGTGTGTGTGTGTGTGTGTGTGCGTGTTTGTACCAGCTAGTTCAGATGCTGAGACAGTTGATGAAATGGTCGTCGCCATGGTAACCATTCTAATGAACAACAACATAAAGTTAATACAATACAATAATATTCATTACATTTATATGAGTACTGCTACTTAAAGGGACATTACACTTTCAAACATGTTTTGGGGTCATTTTAACATCTACTCAGGCTTTTGTGTTTCACTCCAGACGGTTGCTTGATTCAGTATTTCGATATTTGATATTAATTTGATCAGACACGCCCCCTTCCTATATAAACCCATTCTAACGTCAAACTCAATTTTAACCTGATAGAACACACGTCCCTGCTTCTGCTGAGTGATAGTGTCCTTCGAATGATTGTTAGACTCATTGAAAACACGTCCTTGGTTCTGGTGCCTGACGATTAGCATTTTTAGATGCTTATGACATTCACTCCACTACATTTATTGTAAGGGAAAAAAGTACATTATGAATTAACCACTTAAAACACCACTTCATCCTTTTCCAACCTTATCTTCATATAATTAGTCCTCACTAATGCTCATTATAAGATTCAGAAACCTGCCTACCAGTGACATCATTGATAAGCTAATAGAAACTGCAGGCTTTCTATTCTGGGTAAGTTAGCACGCTGATATAGAAGCCATAGTTCTCGCATTGGTAATTGTTTTTAATTATTTTATTTTTTTAATGACCAAACCTGCCTATCGATGATGTCACTGGTAGGTTTCTGAACTGCCCACAGCCCACCTCTGAGACACGCCCTCATTTATCAATGGAACGTAAAAACAAGCTTAAATTCGAGCCCAGTAGTCAGCTTACGACCACGTCCACGTGTATCAAGCAGGTATACCCTGTCAATCACAGTGTAATTTTGGTCGGCTGTTGATAAATGTGGCAGAGCCTCGCCCCACCTGTTTTTTCGACACTTCTCCGACATGTGACGTTACCCAACCAATCACCTCTGTGGATTCTCACACAGCTACAAAGCACAGCCAAAATATAACACAAATAAAACAAAAATACAACCGCATTCGTAACAGCACAAGTCCAGTCGACTATAAGGTGTCACAATATGTCCGAAAAATGTGGTCTGGGGAAGGAAAAAAAACGGAGGAGGAAATATGTTTTAATTTAGCCATATACAGATACTGTTATCCTAAACGAAAACCTGAATCATGAATTAAATAATAAATGCCTATGTGTTGTCATTGTCATGATTGGAATAAGTTTGGGTTTTAATTTAACCCCCAAGCAGTGTGCACTGAGTGGAGACACACACCCTCTGCTGTTTTGCAAAATAAAGGAGTCCTGCGTCCTCCTGTGGGTCTGTGGCCGTGACGTGAGAGATAGCAGGGGGCTGTGCTGTCATGATTGTCATCATAATTTGAACATTTATGGAGTGATTGATGAATGTGTAAACATTAATGGATGAAGGCTTGTGTGTGGTGGGCTGGTTACCTCCGATCTCCCGCTGCGGTCCCGTGGCCCAAACCCACAATAAAGATCACTTGCGCTGGGCAGTGGGCGCAGCTACGGCATAAGATTGTCGGGTTTATCCTTAAACAAGGTTGCACATAACTACAGAAAGACGTAGCCTACTGTAGGCTACCCACGCTGGGAGACTCTCGCATGTATGCGCTGATGGAGTTAAACTATATGTTTTGTGGACCAGATTGATATGATCTAGAAATATCGATCTAACCAGTCAAATTAATATATATGATGTCTTTTTGGGCCTGTACTTCAGTCTTTTAAACATGCTTTTTGTAACTCTACTATACTTTCTCTACCAAGGCCATGTAGCTGGCTCCATAGTGGCTATCTGGTGTCGGCTCCATATGTTTACAATCAGTAAAAACATGTCTTGTTCAACGCTTTGTGATTTAATGTCCTAATGACCTGTATCTCTGTACGATGACCTATATCTCTGTATGACCGGACATTGTCACTAATTTACTCTGTCAGCTGTCACCCTGTCACAGATAAACCTGCCACATGTCCTATGATATCGAAGGAATAACTTGTTTATGGAACCAAAAGTTGTACACAAGGACACTATAAGATGAACAACAACTTATTATGATGACACCCTGATGCCTGACAGCTCATCAAATAATGATCTGACGTCTGAGGGTCTTAACCAATCGTTAGGATCCACCTTATATCTGATGTCCGGACTCCAACTTGTGTATAAATACTATTGCCTGTATTCGTAACATTAGTGTGTGATTATTATTCTTGCCTGTAACTTGTACTGTCCTCGTGAGCTCTGAGCAATACAGAATTGTTTCATCCTTGGACTTACAGCCGTCTTTGTCTGACTCTCATTTCTTCATGTCGACTGGTCAAATCTTGGGGTCTTAGAACAAAAACCATCGCTTCATCTTTCTTGGGCTCAGCCCTATTCATAGGGTTCATATTTTAACCCTATCATGCGCTCATGTGTCTTAACACAGAGCCAGTAGACATTTCATAAACTGCCTTGCAGATCCATACAGACAATCATGGTCTTGTCATTTGCATAATTTTTGTACTGCACTTTTTCTGCGTGCACTTTTTCTACCTTTTTAAGAAGGTGGTCTTGCCATTCAATATCTGACAAGTTGCCAACCTTGTAGGAGCAGCAGGTGTTACACTGATCCTTCTTTGGATGGTAAAGACCCAGGTTCTGCCTCTTAAATACTTCTGAGAACACCTGCCTTGATAATGGCCTCAGCATCTTCTCCTCAGCTGCACAATGGTACACTTAATGCAGGTCAGTCATTGACTGAAAGACAGGCTCCAGGCACTGTTTTGATGTTTAAACAGTATACACAATTTACAATGTCACTTGCTATGTCTGGCATGAAGGTGAGGGAGCTCTGTCTGCCAATGAGTTTGCATCCTGTGTCACCCATTTCAGGACCAATTTTATGAAGATAATATTATATTATAATGAGCATTGGTGAGGAGGACCAATTATATGAAGATGAGACATGATATAATATAATATAATATTGTAATGAGCATTAGTGAGGAGCAATTAAGATAAGGTTGAAAATGAGTGAAGTGCTACTTTAAGTAACAGAAAACAGAAAACTAGTGTCTATTTAACACAATAACTAAACAATGAAACTATAACCGTATTAAATTAATTGAATAAACACGTGAATATGTAAATATATTATTATTATAGACATGTTATTATGTTTATTAGTTCAGTCTGACTAAAGTAAAGTATGTAAAGTCATGTGGTGACGTTGTCCTGGTTTGACCTGTTATGTACAGTTGATATGACTATCTACTGTCTGCAGAACGCACGCACGTGTACACACACACACACACACACACACACACACACACACACACACACACACACACACACACACACACACACACACACACACACACACACACACACTGTCTGCTGATCAACACTGTGTCACTCACTAAACTGTATTTAGTTTTTAACAGATGGAAATGGAAGGTAAATATAAATATACAATAAATGTATATACAGCAATAAACCTTAAGAAATACAAATAACGATAACAGATGATATTTGTAGTAAGAAAAACAATACTTACAGCTGTTTTCACCCCCAAAATATAATCCACTCTTGTCTCTCCCTCTGCATGCTTGCGAAGTGAACGGATCTGACAGAATATTTGCTTCTCCAACCAATAGGAGTGAAGGTCCCTCCTGTCTTCAGAGAGGAGGGACAGGAGAGGCAGTATAAATTGTTCTTGTTCTACACTGTAAAACAATGTGGATATATAGCTGCAAGCAGCGATAATATGGGGCCAGTGAATGGAGAGAGAGAGAGAGAGAGAGAGAGAGAGAGAGAGAGAGAGAGAGAGAGAGAGACAGACAGACATGGAAACTGGAGAGAGAGAGAGAGAGAGACATGGAAACGGAATAGATTGAAGAGATAGAGAGTGACATGGAAACAATAGATATATGAGAGAGAGAGATGGAAACAGAATGGTTTGATTGGACATCTCAACCTATTGGCATTAACAGGATTCGAACTCTCAACCTTCGGACTAATAGGCCGCAGCACTACCTATAGTGCTATAGCTTTGTCCAGGCTGATATTGTCTGTTTAAGATCATAAACTCTTGCGTTCTGTCATGAACCAAGCCCCTTTTTCACTAACACTAAGATCACTCGTTCACAAACCATTTACCAATGAAGAAATTGTACATCTCCTCAAAAACTAGTGAAAGTAGCCGATCTACAAGCTCACAAACCATGAAAAGTTGTGAGATTGTAGATCAGCTATTTTCAGAATGAAGTATGTCATACATTGAAAAAACATGCTCTCAAATAAGCATTTCAGGTTATCTTTACCATTTGCACATGTATTCATTGATACAGTCATGTTGTTTGCAATTCAACTTAAATTAAGTCTGCATCAAGTGAGGCTTGAACTGGCGACCTTGAGATTGTGAGGCATTCATTTAAGGGAGATGCCATTGGACCAACAGAGAAGTATCTGTGAAAAAGGAGATCATACAGATGATACAGTTTCACGCAAATAGCTGAAAAATCCTGGGTTTAAGTGTTTTTCAAACTGCTCAAAATTGGGGACAATCTAAGGGCGGAGCTTACTGGTCAAAGCGATAGATGTGTTCCTCATGAGTCAAGGCACAAGTGTAAGCAAGTTTCACAACTTTCGGCCAAACGAGGCATGAGTTTTTCCTGTTTAAAGTTTGCATTTTCAAAAAATTGCTATAGCGCCCCCCTTTGGCAAATTGGAGTGATATTGGTTTCAGTGATATTTGGAATGACTCTCTACATTACTGCAACGTTTCAAAGAAATGTGAGTCTTGCATGTATGTGGTAGGGGCAGATGAATAATTTTCATAAAACTGCAATAGTTAAAATCTATTTCCTCCTGGGATTTTTTTTTTTTTTTTTAACTTTGTTTATTGGATTTTTCTGCAGCAGTATTCAGCATTAAAAAAACATAAGGTACAGAAAAGCTTTTTAAAGCAGCCAATAAAATACAACATTTCAATAGACACATTCAATTATCACCCCAAACATGAAGACATAAATTAAAAACAAGATATGTATCCATATAAAAAAAATATATATATAAACAGACCAAACAAGACAAACAAAACCAGAATAAAAACACCAGTCAAGCAATACATATCTATGTCACGTTTAAAATCCGCTATACAGCACCACACCCCTGCCACAGCAAACCCATCATATCAGTGATCCACCAGACCTCACACATCCGTATCTCTGATCAAAGATGGATTCAACTTCCGGACAAATTGAAAGAATGGACCCCATACCTTCCCAAACCTATCGGGAGAGCCACTCAATGAGAATCTTATTTTTTCTAGTTTTAGACAATACAAGATGTCTCTTATCCAATGAGTGTGAGAGGGGGAAGTAGGTGATTTCCAATTAATTAGAATGAGTCTCCGAGCCAATAAAGTAACAAAGGCCAGAGCATCCTTTTCCAATTTAGAGAGGGAGGGCAGTGAGGGGAAAACCCCAAACAGCGCACCTAAAGGAGTAGGCTCCACCGTTCTCCCCACTATCCCAGATATGGACTGAAAGACCTCTGTCCAATATTTGTGTATAGATGGGCAAAGCCAGAACATATGGATGAGGTCTGCCGGAGATTGATGACATCTATCACAATCAGGAGATACAGTATCATAGATCCTTGACAATCGGGCTTTGGTATAATAGACACGGTGTAAAAGCTTACATTGAATGAGAGCATGTCTCGCACAAATAGAAGACCCATGTACTCGTAGCAGAATCGCATCCCAAACCTCATCTGTTATTTCCTCCCCCAAGTCCCCCTCCCAACGAGCTTTTATAGAGTCCAAGTTTTCAGGCCGTAGACAACAGATGTCATCATAAATACATGAGATTGCACCCTTCAAAGATGGTAACGGAGTTAAAAAAATGTCTAAAACAGAGTCATCAGGTAGATTGGGAAATGTGGGAAATGTTCTTTGCACAAAGCTACGGACCTGTAAATATCTGAAAAAATGTTGTCTGGGAATTGAATATTTGTCCAGAAGTTGCTGGAAGGATGCAAAAACATTATCCACATATAAGTCTTTAAAAGCACGAATGCCCAGGCCTGACCACATTGAAAAGCACCGTCCACCAGAGAGGGATGAAAAACATGGTTTGCTGCCACTGGGGAATGAGTAGAGAAAGACTGTAGACCAAAGTGGCGTCTAAATTGGAGCCAAATTTTTAAAGATTTTTTAACAATAACACTCTTAGTGTATGGAGAGGTAGAGGAAAGAATAGGGGAATGTGCTAAAGCACACAATGTTACAGGTCCAGCCGAGTTTGACTCCATGCATGACCAGCCACGTTGGGGGGGGATCAAAGGCTTCATATTGAATCCAATATTTGAGAATTCTGATATTGGCAGACCAATAATACACCCCAAAATTAGGTAGAGCCACTCCTCCAAGATACTTGGGTCTCTGCAGGTATTGTTTACGCAACCTCGGCACTTTCTTATCCCAGATAAACTCGGAGATCATGCCATCCAATTTACTGAAAAAGGTCTGGGGGAGAAAAAGGGGAATACATTGAAACAGATAGGAGAACCGAGGGAGAATATTCATCTTAACCGAATTGATCCGTGCCGCAAGGGATAGATTAAGTAAGGACCACCGATCGAAGTCCGCTTTGACTCTTGTCAGTAAGGGAGCAAAATTTGTCTTATGGAGATCCTTATATTCCCGTGAGATATGGATTCCAAGATAGGTAAACCCATCCTGAGCAATTTTAAAGGGAAAGTCATGTAGTGAGTATAGTTCCTAGCCTCATTATTGATGGGAAATATTTCACCCTCCTGGGATTTTTGAGTAATCTGCACGAAACATTTTACACATGAACTTACAACCTTTGCCGACAAAACAAAAGCGGCGGATTTTCCATAAGTGAAAAAATGCAGAAGTTATGAGCCAATGGCTGTTTTTCATATAATTCAAAATGGAGGGCGATCTATAGGTCAGAGGTCAAAAGTCAGACCACGAAAGTTGTCGGGCATGAAGAGACGCATGTGTGTATTGAAGTTTCATGGTTGTAGGTCAAACAGGGCATGAGTTGTACCTGTTCAAAGTTGGCACTTTCAATTGAGTGCTATAGCGCCACCCTTTGATGAATGAGTGTGATAATTATTTCTTGATAGTTTTTCATGAGCATCTACCATATGGCCGAGTTTCGTAAAAAGCGTATGCACGGTTAAGCCAGAACTGCAAATATGGTATTCAAATATGGTTAGTTTGGGGGGTCCCCAATTCAAATAGGATTATTTTGAAAGGTTGATTGTCTGTCTTCCCTACTTCTGACAATTATCTTACTCTTTTTAGTGTTTTATTTTATATTTAAATCAAGACCATACATGTGAGCATACTCAGAAGCTGTTGGAGACCAGCACTATACAGACTAAAGATGACCAAATCATTATGTGGGAATCTAGGTGACTGGTGCACCCACTGCACCTGACCTGGTCATATGACCAGGAAGTATAAAAGCCAGCTCCTCCCAGTAGAGAGCCATTTGTCTCTGGTGTAGGCAGCATGGTTCATGCAGGGAGAAGGAGAACACATGGTAGGCCAAAAACTGAACCTTGTAGATCTGCTACTTTGTGCGACCCTTTTGTTTGTTGTAGCTCATGCTAATGTTTAGCTTATTGTTTGAGCACATGTTACTACTGGCTTTTGTTTGTTTGGTTGCCTATTTTCTGTTGAGCACATGGAGGCTTCCCATGCTCTTTAGCACTTTAATTTAGCCAACATCATTGTGTTTTATTATCTTATTTTAACATATTTATTTATTATTTCAGTTTTACAAATGAAGTGACCTCCTGGTGGTGTCTGTTCTGTTCTGTCTGCCCTACCTGGAGACACGGGTAAAGCAGTATACATTTTATGCATTGCCTCTTTGTGGATTTTAATGTATTTTAGTTTGTAACATCACTGTCTTCTTTTATACAGCAGCTCTGGTGTTGAGGTTGCCCCCTCGCCTTGGCCTTGCATTGTGTGCACCGTTACTGCAACACAAAGTAGGTTTTAAGCTGTTTTGTTCTTTTAATGATTTGAATATAATGTTTTATAGTGTGATACTAGGGCTGGCAACTAATGCGTTTTGTTTGTCTCCTTAAAGGGACCACACCGGCCACTGTTTTCCACTGCTAATTTACTCTTTTTGTTTTGTTTATTTGAGCCATCTAGCCAAGGTACACTGTAGGCATAGGTTTTAACATTTTTCCATATTGGCATATTTTAACTGTTTCTCTCCTCTGTTCTGTTAGTTTAATTTGTGTAACCATGTTCAAGGCCGGGTCCGCCCTGCTGCACACGGCTTTCCTCTCAGCTTGGGACTGCACTGGGGACCCCTTTGGTTTTTATTGGTGTGTATTGATATAACCTGGCACTACATGTTTTGTATTTGAATTTTGTATTTATATTGCCGACCCGCCCTTCCTTAGATTGTGAGAGGTAACTGTTAGATTGCCATTTTAATACTAAATACCTTGCCTTAAGGACCTTAATTGTTGTGCTAGTTTGTAATAGACAACAGTGATGTGTTTTGTCATTTCATGGTAATAATAAAGTTGTTATATTTTTCCACAAACTGCCTCTAGTAAAGTAATTGTTCCTGTTTAGGGGAAGTTGAACAGTGTAAGGTTTAGGGGTTCCTCCTGCCCCCTCCACAAGCGGGAGGTGGCGTAGTCAGGCATATTACAGTAGTACTACTCAGTTACTACAATAACTTTTCATGATTAATGCAGTCAAACGCCCTAGAAGCATCAATAAACGATACAAACACAGTAGAATTAATTTATCTAAAATCTCTTTAAGAGCAAATATACACAAACCAGTGCCATGTTTTCCTTTGAATCCAAATTGGTTATCAGCAGACTAGATCAATATCTCAAGTCTACTCAGTAGAATTGTTTCTAGCACTTTGGATAAAACACTGGCCAAGGCAATTGGCCAGAATCCACTGTCTGAGAATCCATTAGAATGGTGGACAGTAACAGCCGACGTGAGTAAATTGTGCCTTTCCTGAAACCGGCTAACTTATAACCATATCCTAGACTACGGCGTATAAATAAATAACACTTTTTTTTAAAACACGTAAAGAAAATATGTTTTTTAGGAGACTTTAGGAGACTCAACCCTTAAAGACTCGATACTCGACTTGGACTAGTCTGTTCAGACCGCTGCTGCATCCTTCCATGGCCAGCAAACGATACAGGAGCATCAGGAGCAATACTGATTTTCAAAATCAGATCGCCTGGTTCAGATCGCCACTGAATAAATCGGATTAACCGAAATAAAGTTACAAAACCCCCCCAAAAAAGTAAATTATCGGCCCAAAATCCGCTTTTTTTTTTTGCACAAATTGTGCGCACCCACTAGAGCTTATAAATATTGGCGCCCCTGCAGTTTATTCATAATGCACTTCATGCCACCCCTCTCTCTTTTTATGAGATGACCCTCTATCTTTTAACTACATTGATGAGCCTGCACAACTAATAATTTCACGCACCTTACTTGTAATGTTTATTGATTCTGATTCTGAGTTCGTCAGGAAAGGGAGGCAGGCAGGCTCACTTGGGTTTTTGTGTGTACCGCCTGCCACATGCCCCTGATGTCGTCAAGGTGTGTACTGCCTGCTAAGTGCCCCTGATGTCTTGCCACGTGCCCCTGATGTCGTCAAGGTGTGTACCGCCTGCCACATGCCTCCGATGTTGTCAAGGTGTGTAGCGCCTGCCATGTGCCTCTGATGTCGCCGCTGGTTGAACTGGTCCTCCGTTTTGGCATTGAACTTACTTATTCGCCCTCCTGATGGCGCTGTTGAGGGCGGCGCGGGTAGAACCCACATTGGCAGATGGTTCCATCTTATAATGAGCAATAGTGAGGAACAATTATGCAAACATAAGGTTGAAAATGGGTGAAGTGCTCCTTTTAAATATAAACTAAAGACATTCATTAATGTTTGTGTGTTTTTTTTTGTGAAATAGGATTTATTTATTTTTTGCTGAATATAATCAAATACAACATGCCACACCCAAAAAGCCACACCCACAAGCTGCGGCGTCCAATCAAATCTCCCAAACACCCCCCCCCCCCCCCCAACAAAAAAATAAAAAAAATAAAACAGTATTAAGTTGAACACAACCGTTCCCTGTTGGACAGGATTTAAACTCTTAAAGGTGCAGTACGTTATTTATTTACCTACTTTTATCAATTAAACGAAAGTTTTTGGATATCATCTTTAACTGGATGCGTGCACTGGCTGCGTGCAATCGTCAATTGGCCCGAGGCTCAGCCTGCCATTGACAAATTGACAAGTGTGTGGTGTTTTCAATGGTTTATGTTAGAGGGCGCTGTTTGCCAACCTATGAGTGATCCTATTACTTTTGTAGAACAGTAGACCCGGAAATAATGTGATAACAACAAACACATCCCCATCCGATCTAATGTTAAAGGATTTAGAAAAATCTAATTTTCTCTGCTTTCTGCTGCTTTTTGGCGCAAACAAGCCACATTCAACTGATCACAACTGTGGAATAGCATATCACAGCGGGCAATACATTTTTTTCTACGATTCCGTGAGGTCCAAGAGAATCATATTTTAACTGGGGACCCCCAAAATAATCACACTTGAACTGGGGACCCCCCCAAAAATAATATTTGAACTTTTTCCAATTAAACAAAGGTTGTTTTGTTTTTTTCGTACCACGTGTGCACCGTAATTTCTACTGCTGAGCTCATACACAAAGCATGCTTGGCTAGAGGATATATTGCACTTTTTAGCTTTATTGCAATGCCAATTGTCGGCCAATAGGTGAACTACCCGAGCACAGGGTGCAGGCCGACTACAAACAGCGCAGTTATATTTGAGTAGAGTTACAAGACGTGGAGGGGAGGTTCATAGTCCAATGCAAAATTATTTTAAAATAATTACACAAACTGGCCCCATGGTGGCGCTATAACAGCCCACTTTAAGCTTTGGTCTATAACTCTTGAACCGTAGGTCGTAGAATAAAAAAAAATGTTTCCCCTGGATTCCTTGGGTCGTGACCCAGCTCCCCATATAGGCCACGCCCATAGTATAGGGCAGTTATTCCACTATTTTGAATTTTCTTTAAAACTCTTTTTGAAACTTTTCCTACAGATTTTGTCCAAATCTCACAAAAAACGGTCGACAGTAATTGGCTTCCAAAGTTAGTGGGAGGGGCCTGTTCTACAAAAAACGCCAAAAATCACGAACCAGTCCGGTCAATCCCAAATTTGAAACACATATCAAGGGTGGTTTACTCAACGAATCCCCAAAAGCATTTCCACTTTGATCCATGGGGGCGCTAGCCTGGTAAACCCCCCCTTCCTCCGGGAATCTCATTTGCATTTTGATTTCAGGAAGGAGGTCTGGGATTGCGCAGGGAGTAGAGCTGCCCGGTCGCTGCGTATTCCAACCAATCAGCGGCTGCTAGGGGCGGGATCATCCAATCACCTGCCTAGTAGCTTGAAAAAAAGACAAACCGTCTGTCATCGATTCTGCTTACGGAGTCTCAGATGGAAGTAGGATGTGAAACAAATGTGTGTCGCAAGCTTCTTCCATTTGACGGTGTCAGGTTATGGGGGCACCACAAATGTGCAAAATGTAACAGTTTGATGCAAAAACATGATTTTGGGGGGGAACAATACTCTCAAAATGAAATACAAGTGATCTCAGGAGTGACGTGACTATATAATTGTGCCGTTACATTTGTGGGAGGGGCCCGTTTCTTTAGAGGGAGGGGCGTATTTCTTAAAATCGTCACGCCACGCATCACGAACGCGGCACCGTAGTCGAATCGCACGTCGCGCGGCCTCCGGCGGTATTCCTCCTGGCGTATCCCTCGAGTCCCGGCGGCCGCGACCCGCGATCGGCGTCGACGCAACCACACTTTGCAATTTCCCAGAATTGCAAAAATTCTAGTTCAACCCATCCTGATGTTTCCCATGCTTTTTAAACATACCGTACATTTCCTGCAAAAACAAACCCAGCATTACTCATAGTTACTGTGTAAAGAAGACTCCATTCAGAGCAGTGAGCATTCATTAGTATGGTTAGGGGTTAAGTGTCTTGCTCAGGGACACTTCATTGCATTGCTGGAATTGAACCGGAGATCTTCGGCTTCCCAGGCAGGCTCTCTAACCATTCAGCTACTGTATAGCCACCCCTGCTCTGGTCAAGTGATGCAGAAAGCCTAGATAAGGGTTGATGGGTCACTGAAATCATTATCTATTGATGAATTGATGAAGACCAAAAAGTACGCTTTCAAAAATGTACTTTCTCTGTGGCATTACGCTGTTGTGCGGACCTTTGTATTCTCACACACTTACTCACCAAAACATATGGATGTGTATAACATCTTTCTTTGAATCAGCTTTCTATTTTCGCCCATGAGAACAATAAAGTATTCTCCGTGAGTGCCTCCATCAGAAAGATTTCCAACTGAGGCATCACTGCTGAACCCAATCATCTTCAAAGCACTATCTCTAGTAATGGAGTTGAGAACTACCGTACTTTTAGAGTTTACACACACTATTCTGTTTGTTTCATGAATAGTTTGTTACATAGTTGCATTTTTTATGCTTGACATTGTTTGCATTAAACATGACATCTGCCTGCTCTGCCTTACAACCTAGAAGACTTGGCCTATAATTTTCATGATGCATGGGCTGTATAATTACAGTTACTGAATAAAGACTCATAAATACTCATAATACAATCATAACACATCAAGGCTTTTATAATGATGTAAAGTAAAGTATCATAATTACGGGTCACTCACATTGACCGATTACAGTGACATATAATCACACCAAAAATATAATATAATCTAACATAATGTATTACAACTATCATTATTACAATACAGTATGATCCTTGCCAAAAGAAAAAAAGAGATGTTTTGTGTTATGATTATTGCTGAAGCATTACGAGTATTTGTGAGTTCTTATAGCCATAAGTATATAGCCTAATTAAGACATTGCATGCATTATTTTTTTTTCAATTCAATGTTATTAAAGTGTCAAATCACAACAAGTTGTCTGAAGGCACTTTACATGTAGAGAAGAGACCCGACAGTCCGAGTGTTACCATTGTGGAGAAACGTTTTGTACCCTCTCACTCAGTCAAATGTAACACATCATGACATTACAGTGTACCGCCACAGTGTGGCAGTACAGGCCCAGACCTGAACAAGATGCAAGGAGGACATTTATTCTTCAGTGGAATTCTTCATAGGTATGTTACATTGTTTATGTACACTTATATGCATTAATGAATGTACCTACATTTACGCACATTTACAGTGCAATTACACCTGGTAATAGCTCATACAGTACATCATGCATACCCAGGTGGTCAAGTGTGGAGGAGGGCCAAGCTACTCTAAATATGTTGCTGTTTTTTGTTATCTTTCTAATCCCTCTATGTTAATCTGTTTTACTCTTCTCTTTTTATTCTTAGTTGAATCTATTTTATTCTGTATCTGTCCTGTGTTTCTAACTGCCATGATAAGTGCATGTCCCGAGCTGATGTTCCTCCCGGGGGGGCTGTCTGCACCGAGACATGGCCATCACCATGGATAATGCTGTGGTGACGTCAACTCGGACTGCGAGGAATCTGGGTGTGACCTTCTTGGACGATCAACTGTCGTTCTCGGCAAACATTGCATCAGTGACACGGTCCTGCAGATTCCTCCTCTACAACATCAGGAGGATTCGCCCCTTCCTCACGGAGAAGGCAGCCCAGGTGCTCATCCAGGCTCTTGTCATCTCCCGCCTGGACTACTGCAACTCCCTCCTTGCTGGTGCCCCGGCGTCTGCCATCAGACCTCTGGAGCTTGTTCAGAAATCTGCGACTCGTCTGGTGTTCAACCGCCCCAAGTTCTCCCACACAACTATCCTTCTCCGTTCTCTACACTGGCTCCCCGTAGAGGCTCGCATTCAGTTTAAAACCCTGGTGCTAGCCTAGGGCAGTGAAAGGAACAGCTCCTTCTTACCTCCGGGCTATGGTCGATGCTTACACCCTTGCCCGACCACTTCAGTCTGCCACCTCGGGGCGACTGATTGCCTCGTCACTCAAGCGTCCTTTTAGTCGATCGACACGGTCACAACTTTATTTCTGTTCTGGCCCCACA
This sequence comes from Gymnoscopelus microlampas, assembly GCF_963454915.1. Lineage (NCBI taxonomy): Eukaryota > Metazoa > Chordata > Actinopteri > Myctophiformes > Myctophidae > Gymnoscopelus > Gymnoscopelus microlampas. Next base: position 3,806,697 of record NC_139944.1, read on the forward strand.
GTGGCGGAATGAACTTCCCACTGATCTTTCGCCGCAGGCTGAAAACCCACCTCTTCAGGAAACACTACCCTTCCTCTTTGCCTGGCCTACTTGTTTGCTAGTTGTACGAACTTGTGTTTTATTGTTGTATTGTTTTATTGGATCTTGTTTAGTCGATACACTTATTTGTTTTAGCTCGTGCTCATTTTATTTTGCTATTTGTCTCATCTGTTTAAGAAAGTAGGTAGCTGATATATTGCACTTTTACCTTAGCGCTAGGTATAGTCTTGGTTGCTTGTTTTTGCAGGAAATACACCTAAGACTTCTGGTGATTAGTAGTTTCGTTCCCTACCTATGTTGAATGCACTTATTGTAAGTCGTTTTGGATAAAGGCGTCTGCTAAATGACTGTAATGTAATGTCCCTCATGGGATCAATAAAGGCCTGTCTGTCTACCTCTACTATGTTCGTGTAAGGTTGTACGTTTTCCCATCAATGTGTAGATCTTCTAAGGCAGACAAATTCTGATCATCCATTTTAATCCCATCCTCCATCCTCTGTTTAGTTAATGGATACTGCATCAGATTGTCACCCCTGGCTATGGGATGTAAAGGACACAATACAAAAGCTGAAGAAACATTTTGTTATTCTATTGACGCAAACATGTTTATTGATTAATGGTCAGAACTATCAGTAATGCCTTACACTACACTGTCAGTCTGTCAGTGATTTGATACACTATAGTGAAAGTGTCCCAGTTGATTAAACTGGAAGAGAAATACACTGTCTGAAAAACAGTGGTCACATCAGTTAAAACGGTTAATTCATTCTATAGTCATTAAGTTTCAGATCATACAGTACACTAATACAGTTTTTTTTATTTCAACAATAGCCATGTTTAATATCCATGTATTCTTAATAAGTATAGCCTACTCCCCCTGTATTCTGTCCTTTTTTCACAAATTGCACCCTCATTATGAACATAATAAGCAGGTGAAATATACTTACAAATGGAATAATGGTTTGATTTAACTGTTTTACACAATCCTGTGGTATGCTGTGCATGGGGAAATCTAAGGGAGAATGCATGGCAATTCAGTTCCTAAGCATATTTAACATTATTTTCACATCTGCCGGGACAATTATTATTGTCCTGTATTTGTTATTGCTGGGCAAGTTGTGTAATATATGCCTCTTGGCCAGTTCACACTCATAAAAGAGACTTTAGTCTCAATGTGTTTTTTTACTGGTTAAATAAAGTTTAAATAATAATAAAAACAAATTATATGGGAGGAACTAAATAAAACAAAGATTAATGTTGCAACAACTATTAAGATAATACAGCGTCCAAAGCAAAGATCTATAGCAACAATCCTTATCCCAGTAACTCAGTCAGTAGAGTGCTCACCTTTGAGAAGGATCTGGGTTTCAATCCCAGGCTTTGACAAATCAGTGTATGAGTAGGATGGCTTGGGTAACTTATGCTGGATTTCCACTGGCATGGCTCCACACCACCCCACCCGACAGCCTACTTGTGCCACCGTTTCCACTACAAGGATTGGGGTTGAGTGGTGTCAAAGTGGTACGAAATGAGGGCCTAAAAGGTCACCGCTCCTGGGTAGTTCCAGGCTAGGCTAAGCGGGGCCAAAGCAGTGACGTATAACGCTGCGGCTACTGATTGGTCTGAAAACCGAGTCGCGGCTGCTATCGATGCCTGTTTGTTTTTATATTTGTATATTTGTATCTGTGAGATGTGTTTAGTTGCTGATTTTAGAAATGCGGGTCGATTGTGCAGAATTTTGCCAGCCCTGCAGTTGGGATTCCACGAAGCACCAAGAACATAATACACAAATAGGTTAATTAGCTACATTACAATTTATGTATTCTGTGCATGCTGCGTGCATATGATTTCTCAATAATGCATCATCAGTTTATTAGGATGTATTAGGATATTGGTTGCACAAAAATGACCACCATCCGTGCGTCTGTGGTTGGGACACCAGGAAGGGAGGCATGCGTTAATCCGACAGACCTTTTCTCCGACTATGTGGCATCCGCGTGCGGTTAGGGTTAGGGTGCGGGTTTGGTTCGGGTTTAGTATTGGAAACGTCGGAGCGCTGCGCTGTCGGAGGAATGCGCTGTCGGACTAACGTACTGCACCCCACAAGGAAAGCTTTGGGAAAGTTGATTTAGCATTTGTGGAGATCTTTTTTACAGTCTCCTCATAGAGCTTTTCAGTTCAAATGGTAACCTTTAACGTACATGTATCCATCTTGTGTTACACTATGCGACGTGACCTCGCAGTGCAGTGTGTGAATAGCTGTTGTGAAGAGTCTAGGCATCGGAGCTGGGTGTTTCATCTTCATCTGAGTGTGCATTGTTGTTAATTTTGTCGTAGGACAACATGCCACCTTTACTCCATATGTGGCGTATTTTAGCTTGTAATGATACGACTTGTTTTAACTTTAATACCCGGCGTTCAGACCTGCCATGTCGACTGCAGCGCATAGAGTTATAGCTGCAGCGTCATCGACTTAACAGTAACAAAACTCCTTCCGGCGGCCTTCCCTTCACAATAAAGTGTCTCCCTTTTACGTCCCAATTCCCGCATTTTACACTGGTTATTATGGAAATAGGTGTAAATTAACAGCGTGGGTATTTCAGAAGTCAGGAAAGCGGTAGAATGACCCTTTAGTCGTTATTTTAGTCTCACATTTGTTAAAACAGCGAGGGACACAGCACTGCGCATATTGGCAAAATACACACTTGGATCCGGAAGTTGTTCTGACGGGGCGCAACGTCACGGCTTATGGAATACATGTGAAGTGGGCACCATCAAATGATTTAAGAAACTAAGGTTGAACGGTCACAGGCAGGATTGACCACCCATGCTGCTCAGTGCTCAGTGGTGCATTTTGACGTGATGAGTCTCTCACCGAACATGTTCCTGCTGTAGACTAGACTTTGTGAGCACCCACCCAGGTTTTGAGCCCCCCGGGGATGACGACACGTCGACACCGGCAGGGCCTGCAGCCTTACCAGACTGGAGGCGGAGGGGTGTTTGTTAATGTTATTTATTGAAGTGTATATTGAAAATAAGTTGAAGAAGCGAAGGGTTACGATGTGACACGTTGTCAGCTTGTAGATCTGCTATTTTTGAATATCCGAAGTATAAAATATGTGAAGTGTAATAGATGTAGTGGAGTAGAATATAAATTATTAAAACATGTAAAATAAGAGTAGGCTACTTCTAAATTGTGCTCAATAGGCTACAGAAGCCTATTACTGGGAGCTGATGGTAGGTGGTGTGGTGCTCTGATGGTAGGTGTTACGCTTCATCTCAGCAGTCCATCTCCCAATAAGCACCCGCGACCTATTTACTTACTTACTTACTTACTTACTTACCAGTAAACTCCTCCCACTCATACATGTCTCTTTAGAACGATTCAAAACCACGCTTAATTCCTTCTGACAACTGACAAAGACTGCCGTTTCAGACAGACTTTACCATCCAAGAAAGAAAGAAAGAAAGACTAGTTGGCAGTCATATTGTATTATTGCATTTATTTAGTATTTACATATAGTTACTAGCAGACAGAAACCTAGAGTTAGAGTAAAGATCTATAGAGATCTACAGAGTAAAGTATAGCACAAAATCGGACTTTTAGGGGAACCAGGACCTTCATAATCGGACGTTTAGGGGCTACTGACGGTTCTTCATTAAGTGACTAGTTGGGAGTGAGAATGTGTTGAGTATAGAGATCTAGTAGAGATTTTGTCCTCTACAGCAAGCTTTACAGCAAGCTCTACAGCAAGCTTTTTAGCTAGAGACCAAAAAGAGAAATTTGCCCGGGACCAAAACTGGTAAACATAGACGATTTACAAGCTCACAACGCATTGTGAGCTCTTATAAAGGTTTTAAAATATATATATTATGTTTTTTTTTTTTTTTTCATGGAATGTCTTAAGATTTTGTTTAATTTATTTATTGACGAAAGTATTTTGAAAAATGTTTTTAATTCATGGAAACTTGTGATTGTTTTTTTTTTATCTTTTGAAAAAAAGTGGATATTTACTCGCGACCCACGGAAATGGGTCCCGACCCACTGTTCGGGAAACAGTGCTCTGCAGTTTGGAGTAGAGATCGATTGGAGATCTACAGTATGGAGATCTAGTAGAGCTCTAGTCCTCTACACTTTGTGGGACAGGTTCCATCTCCATGGCGATGTCGTCTGTCCAATCACACTGCTCGTCTCCAGTTTCCCCGGTGATGTAGGATCCTCTCCGTTTGGACCAATAGCGGAGCACCGCCACGCCCACTACACACACTACCAGGAACACCAATAACACCAGTAGCCATGGGGCTGCTAAACCTGATGGGAATGATAAAATTAATCATATTACATGTTATTTGGATATCACATTTCATACAGGGTTACAGCTCACAAGTAAAGTGCTACACAATTGATCATATAGGCATTTATACGCTCTTTATCCAGAGTCACTTACGTAAGCAAGGTAAACACGTACATAGACACATACATAGTCTGCTAAATGCCTACATTGTAAATTGTAAATTGTAATTGTAGTATATGTGTTAAGTTATTACATGTACACTCATACAATGCATTCCGATAACTTACAGAGAATAGAAAACATCAAACCTATACCCTGATGCTTCAAACTTTAGACTGTTGTTATTATTAGTGTTGTTGTTTTATTATGTGTGAAGTTCTTACCAATAGCATCTGTTATGATGGTTGTTGCTGCAGAAGGTACAGCTGTCGTATCTGAAAAGTTAGACAGGGAGTTCCACAAGGTTCTGTACTTGGACCAACACTATTCACATTCACTTCATAGTCCAGCGAGCTTCAGCCAATTGAAGGTAGAAGGGCTCGTCGGTGCTCAACAGGGATAAACTTGAATAGGAGAGAATAATACCTGGGCACTTCAGGAGAGACTAACTAATACAATACTATAATAAAACCTGGGCACTTCAGGAGAAACTACCCACATAAAATATTATAATAAAACCTGGGCACTTCAGAAGAGACTAATAAAATACTGTAATAATGGGCACCCCAGGAGAGACTAATAAAATACTGTTGGAGGTGATGACTAATTATGTTAATAATGGAGACACTTATCCCATATAGTATCTGTGACATTGTGTTGAAAGTTTGATATAATATTAAAAATACATGAAAGGTACTGAATGGCATAATAAAAAAGGGGGCTGGAAAATTAGGATATCCAAATTATTTTCGGACAATTAACAATTCAACTATTATGATATTAATTTGGTTGCAGATGAGTTCAATGATTTTTTTGTTAATGTTGGTCCTGGTTTGGCTAAGAAGATTCCAACGACTGGTTTTAAAGATAATGTGGAAAGTAAACCCAAAAAGGTAGCTATAACTCTATGTTTTTAAAGGGAACAGATGAAAAAGAAATAATTGACATTGTCAACAAATGCAAGGCTAAGACATCTATAGACAATAATGGAATTGACATGGCATTAGTTAAAAATATTATAGAACTAGAAGTTCGGGCCGCTATGCGGCCCGAACGTCTAGCGTGACGCGTCGTTCACTTTGCAGTGCCACCTTACAGGCACCTCACAGTGTGAGAGAGAGTTTTGTGCTCTCCTAAATCCACGGCAGGCTTTGAAAGTACCCACTTCAGAAAGAGGTGACGTGCATCACCTCTCCAATGACCAAAACCCACTTTGTGATTACTCAGACCTGGTATGGCAGACCTGTGGGGAGTGTGCAGTGGTGTACAATGTGAAAAGATAGTTGAAATCGCAGGAGATGAAGTTAGCAGTTTATTTGTGTAAAGGGTCATCGGCGTGGGTTGTGTTGAGGATGGAAGCCGTCAAACTGGTGCATCCTACCTATTTATAGGTAGGATGTGATGTCATGCTGTCGTGAGATTACGTCACACTGGCGTGTCTCATCGTGATGTCACGACCGTGATGTCATATGACGTCACACTGGCTACATACATACATACAGACAACCGACATGGCGCAGGATTCAAATTGTATATATAGATAGATAGATAGATATGTGGCGAAACCTCTTACATATATCTGTAACCAATCATTGGAAACAGGGATATTCCCTGACAAGATGAAAATAGCAAAAGTCATACCAATGTATAAGGCTGGAGACAAACATGAACTCACAAATTACAGACCTGTTTCCCTCCTACCCCAGTTTTCAAAAATATTGGAGAAAGTGTTTTGTAAGCGGTTAGATGATTTCATTACCAAATACAGTGTATTATGTGAACAGCAATATGGTTTTAGGGCTAATAGGACAACAACACATGCACTTATGGAATTTGTTGAGACAGTAACTACGGCAATAGGTAACAAAGATTATGCAATAGGAGTATTTCTAGACCTCAGTAAGGCATTTGATACTGTAGCTCATGAACTGTTATTACAAAAAATAGAAAATTATGGAATTAGGGGTTAGCTCTCTCTTGGGTAAGTAGCTGTTTACAAAATAGAAATCAGTATGTACAGATAAACAACTGTAAATCACAATTCCTGAATGTTAAATGTGGGGTCCCGCAGGGTTCCGTACTGGGCCCACTGCTCTTCATCTTGTATGTAAATGATATGTGTGAGGTTTCAAAACTATTGAAAACAATAGTATTTGCAGATGATACAAACTTGATTTGTTGTGGAGCTAACTTGGAGCAACTTTTGCAAACAGTGGAACAGGAATTGAAAAGATTAAAGAGTTGGTTTGATTCAAATAAATTGACACTACATTTGAGTAAAACTAAGTACATAATATTTGGGAATCGTATAATTAATACAAACAAAACACTTTCAATAAATTAAATAGAAATTGAACAAGTGACTGAAATCAAATTTCTTGGAGTAATAATTGATAACAAAGTATGTTGGAAGCCTCATATAAATTATATAAAAACTAAAATAGCGAAGTCTATTGCAATACTATATAAGGTCAAAGATTTTTTAAATAAAAGTTCATTATACATGTTGTACTGTTCCTTTATACTCCCATACATAACGTACTGTGTGGAAGTGTGGGGAAACACGTACAAAACAAATACTCATTCAATATTCAGCCTTCAAAAAAGAGCAATAAGAATTATAAATAAAACCACATATAGAGAACCAACTAACCAACTCTTTATCAAATTAAAGGCACTAAAATTCAAAGATTTGGTTGACCTTAAAACAGTTCAAATAATGTACAAAGCAGAAAATAGATTATTACCAAATAATATCCAAAAGTTGTTCCAAGCGAGAGAAAGTCATTACAATTTGAGAGGAGTCTGTATGTTTGATCAGCCAGTAGTGAGGACTAATGCAAAATATCACTGTATTTCTGTTAAAGGAGTTACTCTGTGGAACAAATGCAGAGATCAATTGAAACAAAGCGTGACATGGAATGCGTTCAAGCAAATGTTTAAAATGGACATGCTAAATAGATATAGAATAGAATAGCTTGTAAGGTATAACAAATGTACTGTAGGTTAGAACTGGAGCATAATTTCGACTGACTAGTATGTTTGATTGTTAGTTTGTTTTGTTTACATGTTTTTTTGGTTTTGTTTTTTGTTTTGCTTTTTTTAACTTGTTTTTGTTGTTTAAATGAAGGTGTGTAAACACTGGGGCGGAAAGCCAAAATATTTTTTCTTAAAGTTTGAGATATTTGAGACATAAAGAAGGGGTAGGACCTGATAAGTTTTCACAAAACTTCTTCCTACTCCTTTTTCGAACATGAACTATAATTCAAGGATGTTGAAATAATTTTGGTGCTGTTTTTTATTTTTATTAATTCTTTCTTCTTTTTTCTTCTTTGTCTTTTCTCATTTATGTATTTTTAATATGTTCGAAAAAAATAAATAAATGAAATGAAAATTAAATGAAATAAATGATATCCTTAAGCAGGCTACAGCTGCCGGGGCTGCACTTGACGAGCCGGGAGCCATGGCAACGGAGCAAGCTACAGCTGCCGGGAGTGCGATGGGAGTTGGGCCTTGTTTCCCCGGTGTCCGCTCCTAGTCGAGAGGGAAAAACTTGTCGATTTATGGAATATTGACCCCGTTTCCCTCACCTGTGACCTTGCTGTCGAGTTCATCGTCCCAAGAGAGGGACAATAATTCACCCAAGCCTTCGCCTCCCTCTGCCGCGCTTCCTGAACCTGAGAGAGATGAAAGACAAGTCGGGGATGGAGCCCCATTGGATCTGGCCATACCAAAGTTGCCGGATGTAGTGACCTCTTCGACAGAGTGTGTACAGAACGGTCCGGTTGGGGGGGTTCTGGGATCTGTAGGCGTGGCGACCCACTTACCAAGAATCAGAATATCGGCCGACCTTTGCCCTAGTTCCACAAGGTTCTGTACTTGGACCAACACTATTCACTTCATAGTCCAGCAAGCTTCAACCAGTTGAAGGTAGAAAGGCTCGTCGGTGCTCAACAGGGATAAACTTGAATAGGAGAGAATAATACCTGGGCACTTCAGGAGAGACTACCTAATACAATAGTATAATAATGGGCACTTCAGGAGAAACTACCCACATAAAATATTATAATCAAACCTGGGCACTTCAGGAGAGACTACATGATAAAATACTGTAATAATGGGCACTCCAGGAGAGACTACCTAATAAAATACTGTTGGAGGTGATGACTAATTATGTTAATAATGGAGACACTTATCCCACATAGTATCTGTGACATTGTGTTGAAAGTTTGATATCCTTAAGCAGGCTACAGCTGCCGGGGCTGCACGCAACGAGCCGGGAGCCATGGCAACGGAGCAAGCTACAGCTGCCGGGAGTGCGATGGGAGTTGGGCCTTGTTTCCCGGTGACCAACCGCTCCCAGTCAAGAGGGAAAAACTTGTCGATTTATGGAATATTGACCCCGTTTCCCTCACCTGTGACCTCGCAGGCGAGTTCATCATCCCAGGGGCACAATAATTCACCCGAGCCTTCGCCTCCCTCTGCCGCGCTTCCTGAACATGAGAGAGATGAAAGACAAGTCGGGGATGGAGCCCCATTGGATCTGTCCATACCAAAGTTGCCGGACGTAGTGACCTCTTCGACAGAGTGTGTACAGAACGATCCGGTTGGGTGGGTTCTGGGATCTGTAGGCGTGGCGACCCACTTACCAAGAATCAGAATATGGGCCGACCTTTGCCCTCTCTTAAACGGTTGGAATGGACCGCTGTACGTTAATATTTTCATTCTTTATACACGTAATAGAGCCCCCATAAGCCTAAATCGTATGCGTGATCCCGGCGCATGGTTGGAGATTGCGTATGCCAGATTGGGCCCTGTTAGGTATCCTGGTGTCGTGGAGTTCCAAAGAGGCTCACTTGTCCCGTGGGATTTTTTTTAATCGGCAATGACAAGCCACCTCTTGCCGCCAGAGACGCAGCAGGAGGGCTTACTTCGCTGTGAAGTTCTAATTTACGAGCATTTCCGCGGTTCCTGGGCACTAATTCTTTGTCGCCAAAATTGGGATCCTATCATTTCAATGTGCAGCTTATTATTTTGATATTGTTTAGACTGATGCTAGGTTCATTGTTTACCTGTGATCCTAGTTTACTGAGGCACTACACTGTCTCTCTGCATTCTATGTATGTGTTTACCTTGCTTACTAGTTGGGTCATTTATGGCACTTCCGTGACCGTGGAGAGCGAAGGTCCGTTTCTCAATGGATTTGTCATCTAGGAGGGTTATTAAACAAATTTAGCCGGGGTGTATTTTTTAAAACGGCGGGGAAAATTTGTGGGAGACCAAAATCCAAAATGGCTGCCGTGAAAATGAACTTTTTAATGGTTTGACCTACAATGATGCACAATACATGGTTTCAGAGCTTATTTTGGTCAAGGAATACGTATATGGTGTTTATATAATGATTTGACCTATTGTCGACCTTCAAATGCAAGATGGCTGCCAATTATGAGCTCCAAAAGGGAGTTTTTTCAAAATCGTCACAGAGCCTTCATATTAGGCTCAAATGAAAGCTCTGCTCATGATGAGTTGAATAATATACAGTATTAGTACACAGAAGTAATCTCTGAGGTCAATAAAGTCAATGTTTGTGTGTAAACAGCAGTTGCTGATTTGCGGTTTCCCATTAAATAGGGTAGGCTACTGAGAATATGGTGTCCAGTTTATCCCATCACATTTTCATAATGAACCAAAAATAAATTAGCTCTATAGCCTAACATAAAATAGTATTCTGTATGCAAAGCTAGAAAGGTTAGTTGCTTGAGGTGAATTTAAAGGTCAACTCATTTGTCACCCTTATTTTGTAGTATTGCTCCCAGTGTTTCCTGTCTGCCTAGTTACTTTTACCTGCCTTGTCTAACCAGTCTTGTGATTTTGTCAGTGTTTCCACCTGTGTCCTCCTAGTCCCCCTGCCTATCCCAGTGTTGATTGTCAGTTGAGTTCACCTGTGTCCTGTTAATCCCTGTATATTTAAGCCCTGTGTTTGCACTGTGGTCTTGTTGGTCTGTAGTCATGTGAGGTGAGGTTTTTAGTTGTTGTTCTTTGTGCTCAAGAATCTTGGACATTAGAGCGTCTGCCATTCCAGATCCCTTGAATCGCTTGTAGATGGCATAGATGTAGGACATCAACTGGTGGAAAGTTACGAGGATTGGGAGGATGTCCTTGAACATTTCTGGATTCTCCGCCTTGAGCTGAGTGAACGTCTTGTAGGTGGGTAGGTGACCAACAAGAAAGGAGAATGGAATATTCTTCTGCCGCATGGCCTCCACATGTTTCACCATTATGTCATTCACCACTGACTTGCTTGGAGGTTCATTGTATGTTGTGTGGTAATTAGGCATGCTCTTGTTGGGTGGTGGATGACAGCAGGACTGGGCACCACTGTATCCTGGAACTCGCTGCTCTTCAGGTGGTGGTCTTCTGCCATGATTGTCTACACGAGACAGTGCATGTATTACAGAGCGAGCACGCTGCGGAGCTGACCCATCCACTGGTGGATCTACCCTGGGACAAGCAGGTGACTCACTCTTGCTACCAGGGGGGGCATCTGTACTGGCAAACCTTTGTCAGTTCCGCACACTTCTGCTTTAGCTGTGCAGAGATTTCCTTCTTCTTGGTGAGCGTTTCAGCAGTCTCTTCGCCTGGTTTCTTTTCATAGCTCTCTGGCTGCATGTACATGACATTTGTTCGATGGACTGCTGTAGAGTCACCTGTCATAGTGTCAATCTTGAAGTCGTCATTGTCGATGATCACGATAGCTGGCTTGCTGTCTGCGATCTCGTGTGGGCAGGTTGCTGATGCCTCCACATCCATCAGAGCCCAATGGTCATAGAGGAGCAGTGTGTCTGCAAAGCTGATGCAGACACCGCTCTTGTGCAGAGTGTCTACCAGATCTTTACTCCTTGTCATGCCATGGACATTTACTCCCAGGTTGATAGCAGAGCTCCGCAGCGTGCTCGCTCTGTGATACATGCACTGTCTCGTGTAGACAATCATGGCACAAGACCACCACCTGAAGAGCAGCGAGTTCCAGGATACAGTGGTGCCCAGTCCTGCTGTCATCCACCACCCAACAAGAGCAAGCCTTATTACCACACAACATACAATGAACCTTCAAGTAAGTCAGTGGTGAATGACATCATGGTGAAACATGTGGAGGCCATGTGACAGAAGAATATTCCATTCTCCTTTCTTGTTGGTGACCTGCCCACCTACAAGACGCTCACTGAGCTCAAGTCAGAGAATCCAGAAATGTTCAAGGACATCCTCCCAATCCTCGTACCTTTCCACCAGCTGATGTCCTACAGTACATCTATGCCATCTACAAGCGATTCAAGGGCTCTGGAATGGCAGACACTCTGGTTACAGCAGGGGTAGTAGTGGAGGGGTTGGTAGACCAAGCACTACGAGGAAAGCACTACAGACAGGGCGTGCTGTGCATCCTGCTCTGGCGAGAGGTTCTTATCCAAAATCACATCCAAGATTCTTGAGCACAAAGAACAACGACTAAAAACCTCACATGACAAAGGTCTATAGACCAACAAGAACACAATGCAAACACAGGGCTTAAATAGACAGGGATTAACAGGACACAGGTGAACTCAACTGACAATCAACACTGGGATAGGCTGGGGGACTAGGAGGACACAGGTGGAAACACTGACAAAATTACAAGACTGGTTAAGGCAGGTAAAAGTAACTAGGCAGACAGGAAACACTGGGAGCAATACTACAAAATAAGGGTGACAAATGAGTTGACCTTTAAATTCACCTCAAGCAACTAACCTTTCTAGCTTTGCATACAGAATACTATTTTATGTTAGGCTATAGAGCTCATTTATTTTTGGTTCATTATGAAAATGTGATGGGATGAACTGGACACCACATTCTCAGTAGCCTACCCTATTTAATGGGAAACCGCAAATCAGCAACTGCTGTTTACACACAAACATTGACTTTATTGACCTCAGAGATTACTTCTGTGTACTTATACTGTATATTATTCAACTCATCATGAGCAGAGCTTTCATTTGAGCCTAATATGAAGGCTCTGTGACGATTTTGAAAAAACTCCCTTTTGGAGCTCATAATTGGCAGCCATCTTGCATTTGAAGGTCGACAACAGGTCAAATCATTATATAAACACCATATATGTATTCCTTGACCAAAATAAGCTCTGAAACCATGTATTGTGCATCATTGTAGGTCAAACCATTAAAAAGTTCATTTTCACGGCAGCCATTTTGGATTTTGGTCTCCCACAAATTTTCCCCGCCGTTTTAAAAAATACACCCCGGCTAAATTTGTTTAATAACCCTCCTAGATGACAAATCCATTGAGAAACGGACCTTCGCTCTACACGGTCACGGAAGTGCCATAAATGACCCAACTATACTCTAAGTCACTCTGGATAAAGAGCGTCTGATAAATTATACATTGATGATAAATGAATGATAAATGTAGCTTCAATCAATCTTAGTCTGATCAGGGATGTTGACAATACGTAGATTTTTGATTAGACTTTCAATCAGTCAGTGGTTCTCAAAGTGGGTCGTGGGACCCCAAGGGGTCGTTGAGGGGGTTCCAGGGGGTCCAGCAAAATGAGTTAATATAGCATCACAATCATTTGAACCACTGTAGCCCCTGTGTTCGACGACTATTTGAAAATAGCCGATCTACAAGCTCGCAACTATTTTTAATAGTGTCACTCATAGAATATAGTGCATTAAGCCTACAAAGTACTGTGTGTGTTATGTTGTGCGTGTCCTTATCACCATGGTGACAGGCCTGAAGACGGTTGTGTCTGTACTGATAACAACCTCACACGCACGCACGCACGCAGTATGATAGCATGACAGTGTGTATGTGTTTTGTATTGTGTGTGTGTGTGTGTGTGTGTGTGTGTGTGTGTGTGTGTGTGTGTACCAGCTAGTTCAGAGGCGGAGACAGGTGGTGAAACAGGTCGGTCTGTCGCCATGGTAACCTAACAAACATAATGTTAATACAATACAATAATATTCATTACATTACATTACATTACATTACATTACATTACATTACATTACAGTCATTTAGCAGACGCTTTTATCCAAAGCGACTTACAATAAGTGCATTCAACATAGGTAGGGAACGAAACTACTAATCACCAGAGGTCTTAAGTGCATTTCCTGTAAAAACAAGCAACCAAGAGTATACCTAGCGCCAAGGTAAAAGTGCAATATATCAGCTACCTGAGATAAATAGCCAAATCAAATGAGCACGAGCTAATAGATCCAATACAACAATACAACAATAGTTCCTACAACTAGTTAACAACAAGTAGGCCAGGCAAAGAGGAAGGGTAGTGTTTCCTGAAGAGGTGGGTTTTCAGCCTGCGGCGAAAGATGGGCAGTGACTCTGCTGTCCTGACATCAGTGGGAAGTTCATTCCACCACTGTGGGGCCAGAACAGAAAAACGTCATGACCGTGTCGATCGACCAGAAGGACCGTTGAGTGGCGAGGGAGTCAGTCGCCCCGAGGTGGCAGACCGGAGTGGTCGGGCAGGGGTGTGGGCATTGACCAAAACCCGGAGGTAAGAAGGAGCTGTTCCTTTCACTGCCCTATAGGCTAGCACCAGGGTTTTAAACTGAATGCGAGCCGCTACGGGGAGCCAGTGCAGAGAACGGAGAAGAGTACTGCAGAGTACTGCTACTTAAAGGGATAGCACACTTTCAAACATGTTTTGGGGTCATTTTAACATCTACTCAGGCTTTTGTGTGTCACCCCAGATGGTTGCTTGATTCAGTATTTAGATATTTGATATTCATTTTATAAGACACGCCCCCTTGCTATAAACCCATCGTAACTTCAAACTCCATTTTAACCATATTGGATTCACTGAAAACACATGTCCCTGCTTCTGGTTGGTGCCTGAGGATTATCATGTTTTGATGCTCATGACTTTCACTCCACTACATTTATTGGAAGGGAAAAAGGTACATTATGAATTAACCACTTAAAACACCACTTCATTCATTTCCAACCTTATCTTCATATAATTGGTCCTCACTAATGCTCATTGTAAGATTCAGAAACCTGCCTACCAGTGACATCATTGATAAGCTAATAGAAACTGCAGACTTTCTATTCTGGGTAAGTTAGCATGCTGATATAGAAGCCATTGTTCTCGCATTGGTAAAAAAAAAGAAATATGTTTTGAAATTTTGCCAAACTTCCAAATCGACGATGTCACTGGTAGGCGGGTTTCTGAACTGTACACAGCCCACCTCTGAGACACAGAGGCCCTCATTTATCAATGTGGGCACAGCTACAGCATCGGAGCGTCAGGTTTATCCTTAAACAAGGTTGCACATAACTCCAAAAAGACGCAGCCTACTGTACTCAAAAACAGTACCTGGAGCCTGTCTTTCAGTCAATGACTGACCTGCATGAAGTGTACCATCGTGCAGCTGAGGAGAATATGCTGAGGCCATTATCAAGCCAGGTGTTCTCAGAAGAATTTTTTACTGGAGAAGGGGCACACACAGATGGATCTCCAAGCTCACAATATGTTGTGATGCATTGTGAGCCTGGAGATCCATTGTCAACTGTTCTTATCAATGATGGACAAAACCTCCTGACTCCACTTGAGCTGGATTTGGGTAATGTGGTGATGACACATGCAAGTGTCTGACAATATATAAAGTCACAATACCAACTTTGACGAGGAAGTATTGCTTTGTTTTTTTTTTAAATAGTATAAGGTTTTCTTCATTTCCTGAAAAAAATATATCTTGTTTTTTTATTTCCTAAAATATTTACATTTTGGAGTTAGCTGGTTTCTGCCCTACAGCAGATATATAATATTATATTATAATGAGCATTAGTGTGGACCAATTATATTAAGATAAGTATAATATTATATTATAATGAGCATTAGTGAGGACCAATTATATGGAGATAAGTATAATATATTATACTGAGCATAGTGAGTTGTATAGTGAGGAGTCGGACCAATTATATGAGGATAAGACATAATATAATATTATAATCAACATTAGTGAGGACCAATTATTTGAAGATAAGTTATAATCTAATATAATATTATAATGAGCATTAGTGAGGACCAATTATATGAAGCTATAAGGTTGAAAATGAGTGAAGTGCTACTTTAAGCATCAGAAAAACATGAGAACAAGTAACGTACAACATAAAATCAGCACTGTGCATCTGCATAGAAAACTAGTGTCTATTTAACCAAACAACTAAACAATGAAACTATAACCGTATTAAATTAATTGAATTAATATGTGAATATGTAAATATATTATTATTATTATACATATGTTATTGTTTATTAGTTCAGTCTGACTAAAGTAAAGTTGTGTGGTGAAGTTGTCCTGGTTTGACCTGTTATGTACTGTTGATATGACTTTATCTACTGTCTGCAGCACGCACGCGCACACACACACACACACACACACACACACACACACACACACACACACACACACACACACACACACACACACACACACACACACACACACAGTCTGCTGATCTCCACTGTGTCACTCACTAAACTGTATTCATGTATAACAGATGAAAATGGAAGGCAAATATAATGGAAAATATACAATAAATATATATACAGCAATAAACGTTAACAAGTACAAATAAGGATAATAACAGATGATATTGGTAGAAAAACAAAACAAACTTACAGCTGTTTTCACCCCCAACATAAAATCCACTCTCTCTCACTCTCTCTGTCTCTGTGTGTGTGTGTGTGTGTGTGTGTGTGTGTGTGTGTGTGTGTGTGTGTGTGTGTGTGTGTGTGTGTGTGTGTGTGTGTGTGCGTGTGCGCGTGCGTGCGTGCGTGCGATTCTGCTGCTTGTGAAGGGATCTAACAGAATATTTGCTTCTCTAACCAATAGGAGTGAAGGTCCCTCCTCTCTTCAGCCAATGTCTCTCACCTCTCCAGCCAGTAGCAGAGCATGATGCTAAATTTGATCACAGAGTGTTCAGGAGAGGCAGTATAATCATTCTTGTTCTAAAACACTGTAAAACAATGTGGAATAGATTCCCAGTTCAAGTATGATTATATTGGGGGTCCCAAGTTCAAATGTAGTTATTTTGGGGGGTCCCCAATTCAAATTATGATTATTTTGGGGGGTCCCCAGTTCAAATAGGATTATTTTGGGGGGGTCCCCAGTTCAAATAGGATTATTTTGGGGGGTCCCCAGTTCAAATAGGATTATTTTGAAAGGTTGATTGTCTGTCTTCCCTTCTTCGGACAATTATGATCTTACTCTTTTGAGCGTTGTATTTTATATTAAAACTAGAAAGTACTGTTCCTGAAGAAACAGTGTGGGATCGCTAAGAATGTTGCTGGTATTGAGTATTGATAGTGTTAGTAGTGTTATAGGTTTGAAAGGTGTGAAAGGTTTGAAGGGTTTGAAAGGTTTGAAAGGTTTGAAAGGTTTGAAAGGTTTGAAAGGTTCTAAAGGTTTGAAAGGTTCTAAAGGTTCTAAAGGTTCTAAAGGTTCTAAAAGTTCTAAAAGTTCTAATGGTTTGAAAGGTTCTAAAGGTTTGAAAAGTTTGAAAGGTGTGAAAGGTTTGACAAGGTGTTAAAGTATTAGTGTTAAAAGTTTGTATAGTGTTGGCAGTGTTGAATAGTGTAAAAAAAAAATAGGAAAAAAAAATGAGAAAAAAAAGAATTTGGAAAGAAAAAAAAAAATCTGAAAAAAAAAAGTTAGGGAAAAAAAAAATCTGAAAAAAAAAAGTTCAGAAAAAAAAATGAGAAAAAAAAAATTGGAAAAAAAAAATCTGGAAAAAAAAAAGTTCGGAAAAAAAAAATCTAAAAATAATAAAAAAGAAAAAAAAAAAAAGAAAAAAAAAATGGAAAAAAATGTTTTTGGAAAAACAAAAAATCTGAAAAAAAAAAGTTCGGAAAAAAAAAATCTGAAAAATATTTTTTTTGAAACAAAAAATAATCTGAAAAAAAAAAGTTTTGGAAAAAAAAACAACAGCGGCCGTGTGGCCGATGAGAGGAGAAGAGATGAGGGTTAACATGGGTGTGAAAGGGGGACTGAGGATGATGATGAATTTCCCCATTGAAATGAATGGGGATTTTTTAGAAGTAAAAAGTTAAATATCTCTAAAAGTACAAATTATTTCAAAAATTTGAATGTAAGCCGACATGTCCTGAGTAGGCCGAACGTTGAAGAGTTGGAACGGAGTTTGTAGCTAAAAGTATGAAGGACTAGTTAGGTGCCAAAAAACGGGCGGAATAAATATTGACAATAACAGTAGTGTGATCGCTTTAGCGATCCCACAATCAAGACCATACTGTAAGCATACTTAGTAGCTGTTGGAGATCATCCGCATACATCAGGTTATTAATTAACAAGTCACCAACACTACCTGTGATGTACCACATGCATTTAAAATGATAAATCATTCATATAAACATTAAAAAGAAAAGGAGACAGATTTTATTTTACTCTCATCATCTGGTGAGCATACCAGAACACTAAGATTCTGACAAAGAAACTGGGTACACCTCTTTATGTCAATTAAAAATAACTTTTCATGATTAATGCAGTCAAACGCCC
The DNA here is from genome assembly GCF_963454915.1 of Gymnoscopelus microlampas. Classification (NCBI taxonomy): domain Eukaryota; kingdom Metazoa; phylum Chordata; class Actinopteri; order Myctophiformes; family Myctophidae; genus Gymnoscopelus; species Gymnoscopelus microlampas. Next base: position 3,824,782 of record NC_139944.1, read on the forward strand.
TAGAAGCATCCATAAACGATACAAACATAGTAGAGTTCTGCCTACTGTATTTATCTAAAATCCCTTTAACACATTCCCTGCCAATCCCGTAGATCTACGTGAATTAAAATCTAACCATTCACCGCCAATCCCGTAGATCTACGTGATAAGTCTTTTCAGTGGTTTACTCTTTTTATGAGATGACTATCTTTTAACTGCAACGATGAGCCTGCACAACTAAGAATTTCACCACCCACCTTACTTGTAATGTTATGTGACAATAAAGATTGATTCTGATTCTGAGTTCGTCAGGGAAGGGAGGCAGGCAGGTTCACTTGGGTTTTTGGTTTTGGCTTCGGCGTCCGTCAAGGTGTGTATACTACCTGCCACGTGCCCCTGATGTCGTCAAGGTGTGTACCACCTGCCAAGTACCCCTGATGTCCTGCCACGTGCCCCTGGTGTCGTCAAGGTGTGTACCGCCTCCCACGTGCCCCAGATGTCATGCCACGTGCCCCTTTTGTCGTCAAGCTGTGTACCGCCTGCCACATGCCTCTGATGTTGTCAAGGTGTGCAAACATAAGGTTGAAAATGGGTGAAGTGATAATTTTAAATATAAACTAAAGACATTAATTAACGTTAATGTGTGTTTTTTGGTCAAATATGATTTCTTTATTTTTTTCCGGAATATAATCACATACAACATGCCACACCCACAAGCAGCGGCGTCCAATCAAATCTCCCAAACACCCCCCCACAAAAAAAACAGTATTAAGTAGGGCTGGGACTCGATTAAAAAAAATAATCTAATTAATTAGAGGCTTTGTAATTAATTAATCTAAATTAATCGCATTTTAATCGCACATCAATATTTGACCTGAGATCAATGAAAAAAATTGTTTTCAAATGGATTTTGGTAAACGTCTTTAAGTACATGTACTCAAGAACTGTACTTAAGTACAATTTTGTGGTATTTGCACTTGACTCTCGAATACGCCTATTTCCAATTTTTTAATACTTTTACTTCTACTCCAGTAACTCCACTATATCTCAGAGGCAAATATTTTACTTTTAAACTTATTTTAAAACTTTAGTTACAAGTTACTTTGTAGATTTCGCTTAATATTATAAAACATACAGTAACCATGTGAAAATAGCAGATCTACAAGTACAAGGCATTGTGAGCTTGTAGATCTGCTATTTTCCACCATTGGAGGCTGGTAGAGTGTGTTGTTGTTAGTTGTTTTATAGTCGTTTAATTAATTATTTAAAAAAAATCGCGCGCATGTGACCCGCACCGCATCGTGCCCCCCCCCCGGCATCCATAACAGATTCTGATTTGCCCAGCCAACATTATCAAGCAGGCTATGCGGCACGTCTTCATTCAGTGGCTGCTCTGTTGTTGTGAGAACCACGTCGTTCTCACTTCTCAGACAGCTTCTCAGGCGGACCGATAATACCAGCGCACCAACCTGGTGCGCTGGATAATAGGTCCGTGTGAAACTCGTCCAGTGAGAAACGTTCCGCGGTGAAAAAATAGGCGCGATTAAAATGCGTCAATTTTTTTAACGCGATAATTTTTTTGTAATTAATTGATCGAAATTAACGCGATAAAGTCCCGGCCCTAGTATTAAGTTGAACACAGGTTGCTAAGCAACAACAACACAACCATCCCTGTTGGACAGGATTTAAACTCTTAAAGGTGCAGTACGTCATTTATTTACACACTTTTATCAATTAAACGAAGGTTTTTGGATATCATCTTTAACTGGATGCGTGCACTGGATGTGTGCACTCGTCAATTGGCCCGAGGCTCAGCCTGCCATTGACAAATTGACGAGTGTGGTGTTTTCAATGGTTTACGCTAGAGAGCGCTGTTTGCCAACCTATGAGTGATCCTATTTCTTCTGGAGAACAGTCGACCCAGAAATAATACAATACATTTTTTTCTCCGATTCCGTGACGTCCAAAATAATCATATTTGAACTGGGGACCCCCCAAAAAATAATCATATTTGAACTGGGGACCCCCCAAAAAATAATCATACTTGAACTGGGGGACCCCCCAAAAAAGAATATTTGAACTTTTTCCAATTAAAGAAAGGTTGTTTAGTTTTTTTGTACCATGTGTGCACCGTAATTTCTACTGCTGAGCTCATACACAAAGCATGTTTGGCTAGAGGATATATTGCACTTTTTAGCTTTATTGCAATACCAATTGTCAGCTAGTAGGTGAACTACCCGAGCACAGGCTGCAGGCCGACTACAACCAGCGCAGTTATATTTGTTAAATGCATTAACATAACATTTGATTGTAAAAATATTCTTAAATGAAAATATAATAATTGTTGCTGTCGGGTGGAAACCTTGGAAGTACAAAACTGTTCCCTTTAATATTACTTTGGAAAAAAATATTTCAAAACGGTGAAAATAGCTGATTTACAAGCTCACAACACGTCGTAGTGAGCTTGTAGATCGGCTATTTTTGTTACTTTTGTGCTATCTTTTATGATGCAGAAGGGAATTAATTTCCGAAAAAAACTAAACAACAATACAAAGTTGAAACATGGAGATATAAGGTTTCTGCCCGACAACAACTATTAAACTTTATTGTACAACGAATACTGAAAATAACCCATCACCCGTTAGGAGCTTGTAGATCGGCTATTATAGCCATTTTTTGAAAACTTTTGCATTTGTGAGAATCGTTCAAAATTGTCACTATAATGAACCAGGCTTAATGAATACTGAACTGAATACAGTTTTGTGTTTTCAATGAAATGCATCAAGTTCATTTACTTTTAGTTTTTGCTTTTTGTTCGATCATCGACAAAGTTTCATCAGCTTGTTTTTGTTTTTATCAATGTAAAAGACTTCCTGTGTCCGGGTGTGGTTTCCAGCTTTTAAAATCAAAGTTTATCGAAAAATGTCTTTCTTTTACACTGAAGGTCTGATTTAGACAAAAAAAAGGGACCGGACAGACAGACAGACAGACAGATATAGGTATTGTGTGCATTTAAAATGCCCCTAAGACATCACACAGACATCTATGACATCACACAGACGTCTATGACATCACAAAGACATCTATGACATCACACCGTCAATGATGTCATGAGTAGCACACTTTTTCACATTTGCACGGTTCACATTTGTGTAAAAAATAACAGATAAAAACCCAGGTGAAAAACGTATTATACTTAAATTACAAGTATATATATTTTGTAGTACAGCTACTTGGCGCTCGGGTGGTGCAGAGGTAAAGTGTCTACCCGCGGAGGTTGTGGGTTCAAATCCACCGCGGTGCATCCGGCTTTGCCCAGCGTCTATACGAACACAATTGGCCCTTGTGTTCAGGGGAGGAAAGGTGATATTTGTCATTGCATGTATCCTACGGGCTGGGGGCGGAGCCTGTCAGCAGGGAGTCTTGGGGGCGAGAGGAGTAGGACGAAGGCTCTACGTCCTCCCGGTGGGGGCTCCTCACTGGCAGGTGAGTCAGTTAGTATACAGCAGTGACAACACAGAGAAATGTGTGTGGGAAATCAATTAGCATATTGACTAAATTAGAGAGAAAAAGGGGTACAAATAAAAAAATAACCAAAACAAAAGTATAGCTACTTAAGGCTACTTGAGTACACTCAATTATGGAACAACTTTTACAAAGTTATTTGGAACAACTTTTTTTAAAGTATATCTTGAAAATATTTCAAATTAACTAAAGAGTAAAATTGGAAAGTATACTTACTTACATTTATATGTTTTAATGTACTTACATTATACAACTTTTTCACCTGGGTTATAAAATCAACAGATACATATGTACACTTTTAAAGGCAGAATGTAAAAAAACATTTATAAACCAAAAGTCTGATAAGTCAGTGGTTCTCAAAGTGGAGTCCGGGGACCCCCAGCGGCCCTTGAGTGGGGTTCCAGGGGGTCCGCAGCAAAATGAGCATCTTAAGCATTTGAGCCCAATTTTTCTGCTATTCAAAGATGGCAAATCTACAAGCTGGCGTCAGCCTGTAGATCTGCTATCTATCTGAATAATGTTGACAAATGCTCTCTTATGGCGTCCTCTGTTTGAGAATCGCTGATCTACAAACCCCCGCCCCCAGAGACTAGAAGTGTGATTTGACGATGATGAGATCAGTTCTGTTCCTAATTGTCTTCCTGGAGCTCTGCAGTCATCTGGAAACACAACAACACACACATTAACACAATAGCACACTAACACACATTAACGCACACTAACAAACAACAGCACATTACCACACAATAACACACAACACATTAACACACACTAAAACTCAAATACACACTGACACACAATTGGTCAATCACTGAATTCAGCGTGTGTTATTTCTGGATAATGACCGCTGAACTCAATAACAGACCCCTGTCTAATGAAGGACTCAGAGCACCTGATTGGCTCATAACAATATGTCTAAACAAAGACTCGGAGCACCTGGTTGGCTCATATGAATCTGTCTAAGACTCAGAGCACCTGGCTCATATCAATCCATCTAATCAAAGACTCAGAGCACCTGGCTCATATCAATTTGTCTAATCAAAGACTCAGAGCACCTAATCAAATCAAACTCAATCAATCTGTCTAACTATAGTAATGAGTGGTTACCATGGCGTCGATGTCTCTAGGGCTGACGATCTGTTCCAGAGCTCTGTAGTCGTCTGGTGACATGATACCCATAGATTCCTGGAGTCTGGAAGGATGTCTATATAAATACATATATACGTTAATACAACATCCTGGAGTCTGGAAAGATGTCTATATAAATACATATATACATTAATACAACATCCTGGAGTCAGGAAGGATGTCTATATAAATATGTAAATACATTAATATAACATCCTGGAGTCTGGAAGGATGTCTATATGCACGCGCGCGCGCGCACGCACGCACGCACGCACACACACACACACACACACACACACACACACACACACACACACACACACACACACACACACACACACACACACACACACACACGGTATCGAGAAATAAAATGTTGAACTGAATCCAAACCATTGTTTAGCAGCAAGAAGGCAATTCAAATAGATTATTAGAAGTGTTTTAGCAGAAATTAAAATAAAGCTATTTTATGTTCCATATAAGGTGAAACCACCTTCCATGTTCCATATAAGGTGAAACCACCGTACTATTGGGGGGCCAGACGTAAAAGGCGATAGCCCAGTTACATAGATCGTCTAAATCAGTGGTCCCCAAACTTTTCTGCTTCAGGGCCCACTTGACAATCTCAAAGGCATTTGCGGCCCACCCATCTGACCACTTAACACGGCAGCCTGATTTTCAGAGCGTCTTTATATGAGTGATCATTCAATCGATTGCGTTCCGGCCTGGATCAAAGAAAGTAGTATACTTTAAGTTCCTATTTAGCGGTATTACAATGAAAACAAAAAATGTCAAGGTTTTAAAGATGAACTTTTAACAGAGCCCTTAGTTTTTTAATTGTATTGTTTATTGTTTTAACTTACACTTGATTAATGTTTTAACTTACACTTGTGACACAGAGATGAGTTCAGTCTTCATGTAACCTGATGATTTCTCTGGATCCTCCACGTCCATGGGCTCTGGAGCTGATACACAACATATACAGATGTGCCATTTCAGAACTTCACAGTTACTTATTATGTAGAATAAAGATGTGTGACTACTGTATTATGTAGAAGAAAGATGTGCAAACCGCTCTTCCAATCCTCACCAAAAAAGAATACCACGTTAAAGACTCAGTGTCAAAAGTGATCTATGTTAAAAACTAAGCTGCTTAAATAAATAAACATTATATTTACCCATTTTGGGCAGGAACCCCTTTTTGTAACTAAAAAGGGGTTCCAGCCATGTACAGTAGATAGCAACATCATTTTTTTAATTTTTGTTTTTAATAAATATTTGAAGTTTTTCAGAAAACTTAGGTCAGGATTTAGAAGGCATTTTTAGAATCGGCCTCAGGTCTAAATAGTTGAGATCTAAACTACCTAAAAGTGCAAAATAGCTCAAGTGCAAACTGCATTGTCATAGGTCCAAAACATTAGCCACAGACATGTGGCGTGTGTGTTCATAAGTCGGAAGTTTTACTGTTACTTTTAGGGTAGTACTTTCAGGTATTACTACTCACCATCGGTACTTTTAGGGTAGTACTTTCAGGTATTACTACTCACCATCGGTACTTTTAGGGTAGTACTTTCAGGTATTACTACTCACCATCGGTACTTTTAGGGTAGTACTTTCAGGTATTACTACTCACCATCGGTACTTTTAGGGTAGTACTTTCCGAAGGCCTTGTCTTTTGGAAAATCAGGATAGAGGAACATCAGGGGGTTTTCTGGAATGTTCTCTGCTGCCATCACCTGGTCAGCAATGATAATGTGTTATGATTTAAAGTTATAGTTGTATTAATTCCCACTGTATGTACTCTGTGTGCGTGTGTGTGTGCGTGTGCGTGTGCGTGTGCGTGTGTGTGTGTGTGTGTGTGTTCAGTACCTTGTATGTTCTGATGATGTCAGGCAGTGACACAGCCGTCAGCTCACGCTTCGTGTACGGCTCTACGGAATGATACACTGGCTTACCTACACACACACACACACACACACACACACACACACACACACACACATACACATACACATACACATACACATACACATACACACACACACACACACACACACACACACACACACACACACACACACACACACACACATTGTACTGTGTACTGTACGGCTCTACGGAATGATACACTGGCGCATGCACACTAAATGACTCGCCGTGAGCTTGTACATCTGCTATCTTTGAATAGCTAATGCAAAAATCCAAAATGACACATAGTAATAATAATAATGATAATAATAATAATAATTAAAGCTGCAAAGCAGCAATGACCGGGCCCTCGCACCTCTGTGCAATTTGGGGCACAAGGACTCTCAACCGAATCAAGTCTGTATGACAAACCGTTCAAACGTTATAGCAAAACAAAGAAACTATCAAATATCGACCAATCAGAAGAGGGGACGGAGCTAAGTAACACCAATTAAGAAGAAGTGATCTGAGTCCAATGACACTACCCACAAGTCTGTATGGTAATCAGCTCAAAAGTTATATAGAAAAAAAAAGAACATTTTGACTTGTACAGTAGATCGGCTATTTTCACATCCTGATTGGCGGTGAAACAATGAAGTTTGGCGCTTAGCGGCAGTCACAGCGTTTTATGAAACTCAAGCTTTTGATAACCTTTCTCTCTCTTGTAGTGCTGCACGATTCTTGCTCAAATGTGAATCACGATTTTACTCCATAAGAATTGAGATCACAATTCTCACACGATTCTCTTGTAAATATAAAAATATTAAGCAAAAAAAAAAAAAAGATTTTTTTTTTTATTGAAAAGAAAATCGCCATAATTTAAAATCTAGATTGCATAGGTGTCTGAGTCGAGATCACAATCTTTTTTCGATTAATTGTGCAGCACTACTCTCTTGTGTACGCTGAGCGAGTTTGAGGCGATTCTGACCATCCTCCTAGGAGGAGTTTGTTAAAGTACGACCCGTGAAAATGGCATAAAATGCCAAAATAAATTAAAGCTGACTTCCTGTTGGGTTTAGGCTTCAATCTCTTCAAGAGACTTATTTGTACCTCAGGACATGATACACGTGCGTACCAATTTTGATACATGTAGGTGAAATCATATTGTGGGGCTTCAACTTTGAAATGTTTTAGGGGACGCTATTGAGCCTTTAGGCCACTTTTTTGTGACCATTAAAATACATAATTTTATGTCACATGTGATGTGTGTGCAAAATGTGCAACTTTTTTATTAGTTCAGGCCATCAAAAACGTGATTAATTTGTGCGAAGAAGAATCTTTGCAATTTCTAAAGGGCTTCACACTGGTGCAGTGCTCGGGCCCTAATAAGCAAGGGATAATTAACAGGTCGTTATTGATACATAAATTGATAGGATGATTAGGCACCGACTTGTAGCAGAGGCAATGAAAATATGAGAGTAATGAAAGGGCAATGAAAGTATTCCATAGGTGCTGTGCTGGGCGGACACGGTCGCCTCGGAAAACAAGGAAGTGTTGAATACATTTTCGGTTATTGCATCGTTCATGTCTCGCTTCAAATGTTTTCAAAAACATTCTTCAGAGCAACGTTTAGCTGTAAATGACATGGTGTGTTTGTTTACATGGCTGTCATGTTGGATAAGGCACAAAATCAAGCAGCACAGATTGATATGAGCCAGGTGCTCTGTGTCTTTGATTAGACAGCGGTCTGTTATAGAGCTCATTATCAAGAAATACCACACCGCTGAATTGGCTCTATGCACAGCAGCCATATTGGGAATGAATTGGGCCCCTTCCTTACTTCCTTCACAGGTGTTACCAATGATACTAATTAAGGCTCTGTTCCATTTAGTGTGGCATAGTGGTTGTCTCATTTTCAAGGACGCCCATAACTCTGAGAGTGTACAAATGGAACCAAATGGACCCGTAGGGGTCCATTTGGTTCCATTTGTACACATTTTACACACCCACCATAAGGGGCCATTTGGGAACCAAAATGGAGTGTTTCTAGTGAGCCAACATGCACGATATCAGCACCCTGACCAGAATGGAATAGAGCCTTCATTAGTATCATTGGTAACACCTGAAGGAAGTAAGAAAAGGCCCAATTTCTTTCCAATATGGCTGCTGTGCATAGAGCCTATTCAGTGATTAACAGAATCAAGCATTCAACCAAGCCGCGTAATAATACCATATATATCATGCTCCACCCAGGTGAAGGTGATTGCTCCCTCTTTGCTGCTCTCACTGAATCGCAGCAGGAAGGTTCCTGGACATTTATCACTCAACAACGACTTCTCTCTCTCCTTACTGATGAAGCCCATGATGGAGCTGATGAGAGAGAGATAGAGACACACACAAACAGAGAGAGAGAGAGATCAAATAAACAATCAAATAATTGGTGGAGTGAATTCATTGATTGATACATTGATTGATCACTGACCCATCGTTCCAGATGTGCAGCAGGTGACGTTTGATCAAATCCAGAATTCCTTCGATCCACAACCAGAACGGAAAACTCTTCTCATTCACTGTCTGTTGAACAGTGCGCGTGCGTGCACACACGTGCACACACGTGCACACATACACACACACACACACACACACACACACACACACACACACACCTTTAATCGGTGAAAAAAAAGTTGAGCCTGACAAAAGCCTGACCAAGAGCCGTTCTTTTTTTTTGCCCGAACCAGATTAAATCCCGACATTTTTCTAAATCACGGCAACAGCTTTCTGTTTGAGCTGTAGACTCTTTCTTTCTTTCTTTTTTTCCCCCTTTCCCCTCCAGATTTAGTCCTTATGCCAATTCATTCCTCCCCACACACATTTGTGTGTTGTCACACTGCTGTTGTATCCTACTGACTCACTTCTACAAATCCTAATATAGGAGTGGACTGAGGTGCCACTGTGTGTGTGTGTGTGTGTGTGTGTGTGTGTGTGTGTGTGTGTGTGTGTGTGTGTGTGTGTGTGTGTGTGTGTGTGTGTGTGTGTGTGTGTGTGCGTGCGTGCGTGCGTGATGTACCTTACAGAACTTGGTCCATGGAATCTGTCCCTCTGGGTTCCTCTGAGCCTTGTGACCTACAAACACACGCACACGCACGCGCGCACACACACACACACACACACACACACACACACACACACACACACACACACACACACACACACACACACACACACACACACACACACACACACACACACACACACACACGTATTTGCACCAAATGTTCAGCACACCCAGCCTGAGCCTACAAAAATGCCAGGGGCACAAGCATGCTCACTTTGGTGGGCGCAGGAAGGATACGTTTCGCCAATGTACACTGGAAGAAACTATGAAGTTTAGTGTTCGCAGAAGCTTGCTATCTGAGACTGAATCCGACCTGACTGATGAGGACCCTTAAACACTACCGAGTGATCATCGCCATAAGGGTAATACACAGACTAGCGGACCTGAAAACGTTGTACCAGAAAAAAGGCACACTGTCAAAATGCCAGTGGTAAGAAGACGTACATTACTATTGTGTTTTATTTTGTTACCAGAGGCAATGTGCATTTGATATTCAATGGAGAGAACCAGGGAGGGAGGGGTCGTGTGCGAGCCACAGCCGGCTCACAGTGCACTCAAGTGCTGGGACCTCCCCTCTCTGCCTCGTTCTCTCCACTGATCATCGAGACACTTTTCCCTTCCTGATTCTTCCACCTGGGAAACATCATCGACAATGATAAGATGACATGAAATGGTCCATGTATTTAATCTGTATCTATGCATTTGATGTATTTGATGATTGGTAATGATAGTTAATAATTACTAACCAACCAGTAGTTTATGGTAGTTAATCATTACTAACCCAGTAGTTTATCAGCCAACATGTTCAGTTGTTCGTAGCTTAATCCTCTCTTGGTGACGGAGCTGAACTGCCAGCTAAGAACGTCTGACAGCTGAGACCAGGAGGCTGTGGGCGGGGCCACGAAGAAACGCAGGTTCTGTCACACACACACACACGCACACGCACACGCACACACACACACACACACACACACACACACACACACACACACACACACACACACAACCATTTATTTATGTCCACACAAAGGAGAGCATACAAGGACACAAATATTATGTGCTTGATCGTCGCGATCAAAAAAACATCATTGGCGTTGACCGGCGCTTCACCTCCATCATCTTTATTGTCACTTCACAGGTTTACATGTGTAAAGAAGTGGGTGAAATGTGTGTATGTGCGTGCCTGGGTGCGTGCGTGTGTGGCTGTTTGTGTGTGTCCGTGTGTGTACCTTTGCCTCGGTACACAACATGTTGTACCAGAGGATTGAGGCCCAGCCACTGGGGAGCTGACTGACGTTAGAGATGACCACCACTGGTAGAGATAATGTCTGAAATGTATAATAAAATACAGTTACTATTATATATACAATACTACTACAATACTACTTTTTTATTTTTTTATCCCATGATTCACCCAGTGCCAATGCCTAAGCTTGTAATCCTGGGCGCTACTCTCCCTCTGCCAGCCTCATGCATTGAAGGAAGCCATGCTTCCTTCAATGCATGAGGAGTGAGCAGGCTGCTTCTTGTTGTTGTAACTATTGGGCGCTGATGGTAGGTGTTGTCGTAAGTATTGGGAGCTGATGGTAGGTGTTGTCGTAAGTACTGGGAGCTGATCGTAGGTGTTGTTGTAAGTACTGGGAGCTGATGGTAGGTGTTGTTGTAAGTATTGGGAGCTGATGGTAAGTGTTGTTGTAAGTATTGGGAGCTGATGGTAGTTGTTGTTGTAAGTACTGGGAGCTGATCGTAGGTGTTGTTGTAAGTACTGGGAGCTGATGGTAGGTGTTGTTGTAAGTATTGGGAGCTGATGGTAGGTGTTGTTGTAAGTATTGGGAGCTGATGGTAGGTGTTGTCGTAAGTATTGGGAGCTGATGGTAGGTGTTGTTGTAAGTACTGGGAGCTGATGGTAGGTGTTGTTGTAAGTACTGGGAGCTGATGATAGGTGTTGTTGTAAGTACTGGGAGCTGATGATAGGTGTTGTTGTAAGTACTGGGAGCTGATGGTAGGTGTTGTTGTAAGTACTGGGAGCTGATGATAGGTGTTGTTGTAAGTACTGGGAGCTGATGATAGGTGTTGTTGTAAGTACTGGGAGCTGATCGTAGGTGTTGTTGTAAGTACTGGGAGCTGATGGTAGGTGTTGTTGTAAGTATTGGGAGCTGATGATAGGTGTTGTTGTAAGTACTGGGAGCTGATGGTAGGTGTTGTTGTAAGTACTGGGAGCTGATGATAGGTGTTGTTGTAAGTACTGGGAGCTGATGATAGGTGTTGTTGTAAGTACTGGGAGCTGATCGTAGGTGTTGTTGTAAGTACTGGGAGCTGATGGTAGGTGTTGTCGTAAGTACTGGGAGCTGATCGTAGGTGTTGTTGTAAGTATTGGGAACTGATGGTAGGTGTTGTTGTAAGTATTGGGAACTGATGGTAGGTGTTGTTCCAGTTCTGATGTTTGTTTATTGAACGATCAGCGATCAGCAAAGCTTGACACGTTCGTCAAGTCACAAAAACCCATGACCCATGACTGTATTTTTGTTTCTTTTTAAAGTGTTTTCACTCCACATCGCGGAGCCTCTACCCGCCCCCCCCCCATTGATAACATCATTACAAATACAATACTAGAGGGTAGGATGCAGAAGCCACACCTCCAGCTTGATGTCGATTCCTGATTGGCTGAGCTGCAGGTGTGACTCAAAGCAGATTGAATGGAGTTCCTCTGTGACAATGAGAGGACCCTGAAACACGCACGCACGCACGCACGCATGCACGCACGCACACGCACACGCACACACACACACACACACACACACACACACACACACACACACACACACACACACACACACATTGTGCACACACACACAAATTCACACATTTTTTAGATGTGAAAAACATATAGAACTACAACACAGCAATAGAACTACACATTCATTAGAAGTACAGCACAACTCCAGTAAAACCTTACCTCATTGGTCCGGTTTCCCGCCACTTTCTGCTCCTTCAGTTGCTGTTATGATGAGAGGGAAAACAATATATCAATGGATCAATGGATCAATGGATCAATGGATCAATGGAACATCAATAGAAAACATACGAGCAGTGCGTCTCAAACGGACCCCCATCTGACATACATATATCGTTTAATTTGGAGCTAGGGATCCGTTCCCCTTAACGGTCAAGTGTCTAAGAAACATGACCAACGACAACAAACTACCATACCTACTGGGAGAAATACAACAATGTGCGAACACAGCAGCAAGATATGTCAACTGTTGCGATAAAAGAAGGTTAGCCAATGGAATACAACCACCCAAAGGACTACTAATCCATTGAGTTACCATTCTGTACTGAGTAGCCCTCTAGACCTACTACTGCAAATATAAACAGAGCTGCTACCTTAAATCTGAGGCTTTTTTTGTATACTATTTAAATATTTAAATAGTTTTGAGAAAAATGTTGCTAATTTTCCCAAAAGTGACTGCAAAAGATTGCTGCTATGTGTTTCAAAAATCTTTATATATTAGTTATATATATATAACATGTATATAATGACACAATGTGACATAGCTCTGTTTAACACAATGCTGTACCCTCTCCAACTGTACATACTTTCACCATTTTCTTAAAATGTTTTTATTATATTTTGACAGTTTGCTTTGGCAATGTAAACGTATGTTTTTATATACCAATAAAGCTCATTTGAAATGAATTGAATAGGCTCTATTCACAGCAGCCATATTATGAAGACATTCACAGGTGTTACCAATGATACTAATCAAGGCTCTGTTCCATTCTGGTCAAACAGAGTCAGGGTGCTGATATTGTGCATGTTGGCTCACTGGAAACACTCTTTTACACCAGTGGGTCTACAGTTGGGGTCCAGGGACCCTCATGGGCTTCCAAATGGCGCCTTACAGGTGTGTAACTCTGAGAGTGTACAAATGGAACCAATTTGGTTCCATTTGTACACTCTCAGAGTTATGGGGGTCGTGGAAACCACTGTGCTACACTAAATGGAACAGAGCCTTCATTAGTATCATTGGTAACACCTGTGAAGGAAGTGATAACATGGCTGATGTGCATAGAGCCTATTGTCTATCTATGCTGATGTGTTATTATAATAATGACCACTAGGTATCAGTGTTGTTACCAGGTGTCTGAACTCTGCTGCCAGGCTGCCATTTGATTCCTCCATGTTCATCACCTTGGTGTTGGTTCCCAGAATGTTGAACTTACGGAAACTAAAATAAAAAAAATATATATATAACAGTACGTAACATAACATTAATATAACAACAATACTATAACCAACTACAAAAGTATGGTCCTAGGAGCACAGGTCTCCGCCAGGCCGGGTTGCCTATCCAGGGACCGGAAACTTGGCAGTCATAGCCAAAGTAGAATGGAATATGAACAATGAATGATAAATCGTAATCACATGACTTCAGAGATAATGTGTACGGATGTGTGTTGAGTTTTGGACATAATTTGTAGGACTTGTAGCAGAAAGTGTGTTTTGAAGAAAATTGTGTAAAATCTGGTCTGGCAAAATGGCCGGATCCGCAATGTGGAGTCGTGGTTCAAGAGTTATAGGCCAACACATGAAGTGGATAGGTGGACGCTTGGGAGAGTGTGTGCAAAATTTCACTGAAAATCAGTCGCTGTGTTCATAATTTCTGGCATTTTGTGCAAAACATGTAGCCTGAATTTTCATTTGGTTTCACTCCATTATTCAGCCTGAAAGTCCTCTCAGTGCAGCCGTTTTCTGAG